>NC_090709.1:30230045-30237545 GCF_040954835.1 Lepisosteus oculatus
CGATCCTTTGCGGACTTGTTAAACTGTTCCTGATCAGAATAAAAAACGCTCACGCTAATACACAAGCACCCGTGTCTCGCCAAAGCTGACAAATAAACAGACGGACAAGCCGCACTGCACGTGTGAACAGGGGAATGAGCGAGCGAGCGGGGATAGGGCGCCTCCTGCGCTTAAAAGCTTACAGCACCTGGTATTCCCAGGCGGTCTCCCATCCAAGTACTAACCAGGCCCATCTCTGTTTAGCTTCCGAGATCAGATGAGATCAGGCGTGCTCAAGGGGGTGTGGCCATAAGCAAGAGCAAGGCTCGCTGGCACCCTTCTTATTGAGAGGACAGCTCCGTCACCTCTTTTACGACGCTGCTCTTTTTCCCTTGCGTTTTTCTCTTCTTCCCACGTTCTCTCTCTTCACTGCCTTCGTCCCCGCTCTATTTCACTTCAGCCTTTCACTCTTGCTTCCTTCCAATGAGGACGGAGCTGCGGGAGAAAGGGCGCTATAGAGGATCGCTGTGGAGAGCTGCTGCTCTGCTTTGACATCTGAGCTCTGTGGAAAACGATCTCAATACAATTCTGAAAAACGCGACCCTCCGAACGCCAGCCGAACAAGTCTCCACAGCCGAAGCGCTGTGTCTCTTTTCAGCTGGCGATAAACCTTTCCTCGATCCTTTGCGGACTTGTAAAACTGTTCCTGATCAGAATAAAAAACGCTCACGCTAATACACAAGCACCCGTGTCTCGCCAAAGCTGACAAATAAACAGACGGACAAGCCGCACTGCACGTGTGAACAGGGGAATGAGCGAGCGAGCGGGGATAGGGCGCCTCCTGCGCTTAAAAGCTTACAGCACCTGGTATTCCCAGGCGGTCTCCCATCCAAGTACTAACCAGGCCCATCCCTGTTTAGCTTCCGAGATGAGGCGTGCTCAAGGGGGTGTGGCCGTAAGCGAGAGCAAGGCTCGCTTGCACCCTTCTTATTGAGAGGACAGCTCCGTCACCTCTTTTACGACGCTGCTTTTTTTCCCTTGCGTTTTTCTCTTCTTCCCACGTTCTCTCTCTTCACTGCCTTCCTCCCCGCTCTATTTCACTTCAGCCTTTCACTCTTGCTTCCTTCCAATGAGGACGGAGCTGCGGGAGAAAGGGCGCTATAGAGGATCGCTGTGGAGAGCTGCTGCTGTGCTTTGACATCTGAGCTCTGTGGAAAACGATCTCAATACACTTCTGAAAAACGCGACTCTCCGAACGCCAGCCGAACAAGTCTCCACAGCCGAAGCGCTGTGTCTCTTTTCAGCTGGCGATAAACCTTTCCTCGATCCTTTGCGGACTTGTTAAACTGTTCCTGATCAGAATAAAAAACGCTCACGCTAATACACAAGCACCCGTGTCTCGCCAAAGCTGACAAATAAACAGACGGACAAGCCGCACTGCACGTGTGAACAGGGGAATGAGCGAGCGAGCGGGGATAGGGCGCCTCCTGCGCTTAAAAGCTTACAGCACCTGGTATTCCCAGGCGGTCTCCCATCCAAGTACTAACCAGGCCCATCCCTGTTTAGCTTCCGAGATCAGACGAGATCAGGCGTGCTCAAGGGGGTGTGGCCGCAAGTAAGAGCAAGACTCGCTGGCACCTTTCTTATTGAGAGGACAGCTCCGTCACCTCTTTTACAACGCTGCTTTTTTTCCCTTGCGTTTTTCTCTTCTTCCCACGTTCTCTCTCTTCACTGCCTTCGTCCCAGCTCTATTTCACTTCAGCCTTTCACTCTTGCTTCCTTCCAATGAGGACGGAGCTGCGGGAGAAAGGGCGCTATAGAGGATCGCTGTGGAGAGCTGCTGCTGTGCTTTGACATCTGAGCTCTGTGGAAAACGATCTCAATACAATTCTGAAAAACGCGACCCTCCGAACGCCAGCCGAACAAGTCTCCACAGCCGAAGCGCTGTGTCTCTTTTCAGCTGGCGATAAACCTTTCCTCGATTCTTTGCGGACTTGTTAAACTGTTCCTGATCAGAACAAAAAAACGCTCACGCTAATACACAAGCACCCGTGTCTCGCCAAAGCTGACAAATAAACAGACGGACAAGCCGCACTGCACGTGTGAACAGGGGAATGAGCGAGCGAGCGGGGATAGGGCGCCTCCTGCGCTTAAAAGCTTACAGCACCTGGTATTTCCAGGCGGTCTCCAATCCAAGTACTAACCAGGCCCATCCCTGTTTAGCTTCCGAGATCAGACGAGATCAGGCGTGCTCAAGGGGGTGTGGCCGTAAGCGAGAGCAAGGCTCGCTGGCACCCTTCTTATTGAGAGGACAGCTCCGTCACCTCTTTTACGACGCTGCTTTTTTTCCCTTGCGTTTTTCTCTTCTTCCCACGTTCTCTCTCTTCACTGCCTTCGTCCCCGCTCTATTTCACTTCAGCCTTTCACTCTTGCTTCCTTCCAATGAGGACGGAGCTGCGGGAGAAAGGGCGCTATAGAGGATCGCTGTGGAGAGCTGCTGCTGTGCTTTGACATCTGAGCTCTGTGGAAAACGATCTCAATACAATTCTGAAAAACGCGACTCTCCGAACGCCAGCCGAACAAGTCTCCACAGCCGAAGCGCTGTGTCTCTTTTCAGCTGGCGATAAACCTTTCCTCGATCCTTTGCGGACTTGTAAAACTGTTCCTGATCAGAATAAAAAACGCTCACGCTAATACACAAGCACCCGTGTCTCGCCAAAGCTGACAAATAAACAGACGGACAAGCCGCACTGCACGTGTGAACAGGGGAATGAGCGAGCGAGCGGGGATAGGGCGCCTCCTGCGCTTAAAAGCTTACAGCACCTGGTATTCCCAGGCGGTCTCCCATCCAAGTACTAACCAGGCCCATCCCTGTTTAGCTTCCGAGATCAGACGAGATCAGGCGTGCTCAAGGGGGTGTGGCCGTAAGCGAGAGCAAGGCTCGCTGGCACACTTCTTATTGAGAGGACAGCTCCGTCACCTCTTTTACGACGCTGCTTTTTTTCCCTTGCGTTTTTCTCTTCTTCCCACGTTCTCTCTCTTCACTGCCTTCGTCCCCGCTCTATTTCACTTCAGCCTTTCACTCTTGCTTCCTTCCAATGAGGACGGAGCTGCGGGAGAAAGGGCGCTATAGAGGATCGCTGTGGAGAGCTGCTGCTGTGCTTTGACATCTGAGCTCTGTGGAAAACGATATCAATACAATTCTGAAAAACGCGACTCTCCGAACGCCAGCCGAACAAGTCTCCACAGCCGAAGCGCTGTGTCTCTTTTCAGCTGGCGATAAACCTTTCCTCGATCCTTTGCGGACTTGTTAAACTGTTCCTGATCAGAATAAAAAACGCTCACGCTAATACACAAGCACCCGTGTCTCGCCAAAGCTGACAAATAAACAGACGGACAAGCCGCACTGCACGTGTGAACAGGGGAATGAGCGAGCGAGCGGGGATAGGGCGCCTCCTGCGCTTAAAAGCTTACAGCACCTGGTATTCCCAGGCGGTCCCCCATCCAAGTACTAACCAAGCCCATCCCTGTTTAGCTTCCGAGATCAGGCGTGCTCAAGGGGGTGTGGCCATAAGCAAGAGCAAGGCTGGCTGGCACCCTTCTTATTGAGAGGACAGCTCCGTCACCTCTTTTACGACGCTGCTTTTTTTCCCTTGCGTTTTTCTCTTCTTCCCACGTTCTCTCTCTTCACTGCCTTCGTCCCCGCTCTATTTCACTTCAGCCTTTCACTCTTGCTTCCTTCCAATGAGGACGGAGCTGCGGGAGAAAGGGCGCTATAGAGGATCGCTGTGGAGAGCTGCTGCTGTACTTTGACATCTAAACTCTGTGGAAAACGATCTCAATACAATTCTGAAAAACGCGTCTCTCCGAACGCCAGCCGAACAAGTCTCCACAGCCGAAGCGCTGTGTCTCTTTTCAGCTGGCGATAAACCTTTCCTCGATCCTTTGCGGACTTGTTAAACTGTTCCTGATCAGAATAAAAAACGCTCACGCTAATACACAAGCACCCGTGTCTCGCCAAAGCTGACAAATAAACAGACGGACAAGCCGCACTGCACGTGTGAACAGGGGAATGAGCGAGGAAGCGGGGATAGGGCGCCTCCTGCGCTTAAAAGCTTACAGCACCTGGAATTCCCAGGCTGTCTCCCATCCAAGTACTAACCAGGCCCATCCCTGTTTAGTTTCCGAAATCAGACGAGATCAGGCGTGCTCAAGGGGGTGTGGCCGTAAGCGAGAGCAAGGCTCGCTGGCACCCTTCTTATTGAGAGGACAGCTCCGTCACCTCTTTTACGACGCTGCTTTTTTTCCCTTGCGTTTTTCTCTTCTTCCCACGTTCTCTCTCTTCACTGCCTTCGTCCCCGCTCTATTTCACTTCAGCCTTTCACTCTTGCTTCCTTCCAATGAGGACGGAGCTGCGGGAGAAAGGGCGCTATAGAGGATCGCTGTGGAGAGCTGCTGCTGTGCTTTGACATCTGAGCTCTGTGGAAAACGATCTCAATACAATTCTGAAAAACGCGACTCTCCGAACGCCAGCCGAACAAGTCTCCACAGCCGAAGCGCTGTGTCTCTTTTCAGCTGGCGATAAACCTTTCCTCGATCCTTTGCGGACTTGTAAAACTGTTCCTGATCAGAATTAAAAAACGCTCACGCTAATACACAAGCACCCGTGTCTCGCCAAAGCTGACAAATAAACAGACGGATAAGCCGCACTGCACGTGTGAACAGGGGAATGAGCGAGCTAGCGGGGATAGGGCGCCTCCTGCGCTTAAAAGCTTACAGCACTTGGTATTCCCAGGCGGTCTCCCATCCAAGTACTAACCAGGCCCATCCCTGTTTAGCTTCCGAGATCAGACGAGATCAGGCGTGCTCAAGGGGGTGTGGCCATAAGCGAGAGCAAGGCTCGCTGGCACCCTTCTTATTGAGAGGACAGCTCCGTCACCCCTTTTACGACGCTGCTTTTTTTCCCTTGCGTTTTTCTCTTCTTCCCACGTTCTCTCTCTTCACTGCCTTCGTCCCCGCTCTATTTCACTTCAGCCTTTCACTCTTGCTTCCTTCCAATGAGGACGGAGCTGCGGGAGAAAGGGCGCTATAGAGGATCGCTGTGGAGAGCTGCTGCTGTGCTTTGACATCTGAGCTCTGTGGAAAACGATCTCAATACAATTCTGAAAAACGCGACTCTCCGAACGCCAGCCGAACAAGTCTCCACAGCCGAAGCGCTGTGTCTCTTTTCAGCTGGCGATAAACCTTTCCTCGATCCTTTGCGGACTTGTAAAACTGTTCCTGATCAGAATAAAAAACGCTCACGCTAATACACAAGCACCCGTGTCTCGCCAAAGCTGACAAATAAACAGACGGACAAGCCGCACTGCACGTGTGAACAGGGGAATGAGCGAGCGAGCGGGGATAGGGCGCCTCCTGCGCTTAAAAGCTTACAGCACCTGGTATTCCCAGGCGGTCTCCCATCCAAGTACTAACCAGGCCCATCCCTGTTTAGCTTCCGAAATCAGATGAGATCAGGCGTGCTCAAGGGGGTGTGGCCGTAAGCGAGAGCAAGGCTCGCTGGCACCCTTCTTATTGAGAGGACAGCTCCGTCACCTCTTTTACGACGCTGCTTTTTTTCCCTTGCGTTTTTCTCTTCTTCCCACGTTCTCTCTCTTCACTGCCTTCGTCCCCGCTCTATTTCACTTCAGCCTTTCACTCTTGCTTCCTTCCAATGAGGACGGAGCTGCGGGAGAAAGGGCGCTATAGAGGATCGCTGTGGAGAGCTGCTGCTGTGCTTTGACATCTGAGCTCTGTGGAAAACGATCTCAATACAATTCTGAAAAACGCGACTCTCCGAACGCCAGCCGAACAAGTCTCCACAGCCGAAGCACTGTGTCTCTTTTCAGCTGGCGATAAACCTTTCCTCGATCCTTTGCGGACTTGTAAAACTGTTCCTGATCAGAATAAAAAACGCTCACGCTAATACACAAGCACCCGTGTCTCGCCAAAGCTGACAAATAAACAGACGGACAAGCCGCACTGCACGTGTGAACAGGGGAATGAGCGAGCGAGCGGGGATAGGGCGCCTCCTGCGCTTAAAAGCTTACAGCACCTGGTATTCCCAGGTGGTCTCCCATCCAAGTACTAACCAGGCCCATCCATGTTTAGCTTCCGAGATCAGACGAGATCAGGCGTGCTCAAGGGGGTGTGGCCGTAAGCAAGATCAAAGCTCGCTGGCACCCTTCTTATTGAGAGGACAGCTCCGTCACCTCTTTAACGACGCTGCTTTTTTTCCCTTGCGTTTTTCTCTTCTTCCCACGTTCTCTCTCTTCACTGCCTTCGTCCCCGCTCTATTTCACTTCAGCCTTTCACTCTTGCTTCCTTCCAATGAGGACTGAGCTGCGGGAGAAAGGGCGCTATAGAGGATCGCTGTGGAGAGCTGCTGCTGTGCTTTGACATCTGAGCTCTGTGGAAAACGATCTCAATACAATTCTGAAAAACGCGACTCTCCAAACGCCAGCCGAACAAGTCTCCACAGCCGAAGCGCTGTGTCTCTTTTCAGCTGGCGATAAACCTTTCCTCGATCCTTTGCGGACTTGTAAAACTGTTCCTGGTCAGAATAAAAAACGCTCACGCTAATACACAAGCACCCGTGTCTCGCCAAAGCTGACAAATAAACAGACGGACAAGCCGCACTGCACGTGTGAACAGGGGAATGAGCGAGCGAGCGGGGATAGGGCGCCTCCTGCGCTTAAAAGCTTACAGCACCTGGTACTCCCAGGCGGTCTCCCATCCAAGTACTAACCAGGCCCATCCCTGTTTAGCTTCCGAGATCAGACGAGATCAGGCGTGCTCAAGGGGGTGTGGCCGTAAGCGAGAGCAAGGCTCGCTGGCACCCTTCTTATTGAGAGGACAGCTCCGTCACCTCTTTTACGACACTGCTCTATTTCCCTTGCGTTTTTCTCTTCTTCCCACGTTCTCTCTCTTCACTGCCTTCGTCCCCGCTCTATTTCACTTCAGCCTTTCACTCTTGCTTCCTTCCAATGAGGACGGAGTTGCGGGAGAAAGGGCGCTATAGAGGATCGCTGTGGAGAGCTGCTGCTGTGCTTTGACATCTGAGCTCTGTGGAAAACGATCTCAATACAATTCTGAAAAACGCGACTCTCCGAACGCCAGCCGAACAAGTCTCCACAGCCGAAGCGCTGTGTCTCTTTTCAGCTGGCGATAAACCTTTCCTCGATCCTTTGCGGACTTGTTAAACTGTTCCTGATCAGAATAAAAAACGCTCACGCTAATACACAAGCACCCGTGTCTCGCCAAAGCTGACAAATAAACAGACGGACAAGCCGCACTGCACGTATGAACAGGGGAATGAGCGAGCGAGCGGGGATAGGGCGCCTCCTGCGCTTAAAAGCTTACAGCACCTGGTATTCCCAGGCGGTCTCCCATCCAAGTACTAACCAGGCCCATCCCTGTTTAGCTTCTGAGATCAGGCGTGCTCAAGGGGGTGTGGCCATAAGCGAGAGCAAGGCTCGCTGG
>NC_090709.1:30242545-30255045 GCF_040954835.1 Lepisosteus oculatus
GATACTCACTGTTGGCTTTAACTAGCAAAGTTTGTGCACAGGAGAAAAGATGACTGTGGGTCCCAGCAAGTCAGGAAGAGGACCAGTTCGTTCCTGATGAAGAGCTAGTTCTGAATAGTGATTCAGCTTTCCACAGTTCCGACCTGTTCACGAGGCCTGCTGCTGGTTACTCTCTGGCAACCTCCACTCTAGACTCTTAGAACAAAGGAAAGTTCTGGCACTCGGACACACTGGCCGTTCTGTGGTTGTCCGGGCTGAGTCTCAGGATGGTCAGGAGGCGCTCTGCGAGAATGTCCTGCCCTTGGGAGCCTTCTGCTCCTGGGCCGTCCTGCCCTGGAATTCTCCTTTGAATTCCTTCTGAATCTTGTCTGAATCTTGTTGAATCTCTCAGGCTCTCTGTGTTGCCTGTTTTTACCTGGAGGAACTTCAGCTCATTGATTGGCTGAAAGTTCCATGGGCATCAGAGTCCCACGTGGGTTACTCGGCCCTACCAGTCCCTGATTGGTTGATCAAGGTGAGATATGAGTCACTTAGTCCTGACACTTAGTAATGCAGTCCAGATGTCCAACTCGCACTCCCTAGACAGATAGGCACCAATGGATGACCATTGATCATGATAGCCAGGCTTAGCTAAATGCATCCCCCTTTGGGAGCTGTCCTTGGACCTTAAATCACCTTGCATGAATGGTTTCTCTGTGGCTGCACCACAGAGATGAACAGAGAAATGAGGCCTAATTTGGGAAAGCTCAGAAACACTTAATTCTGCCTTATTATTAAGCCTCGCCGCTACATATCCCCCCTTTTTGAAGGTCACGAGGTCCTGAGGCGTTGTTGCCTTCAAAACAAAACAGAGTTAAGTGATGTCCCTTGTCATTAGAACATTAATCTTAAATGTCTACATTACTCCTCGAGAATTCATACCAGAACCAGCATTGGGAACAAACAGGATGAATAACATCTGGAGTATGTATAAACACGGTAGGAGACATTATCTAAGTCTAGGAATTACACATCAGGAAGTTCACTGTCAATATCTGATACCTCTGTGGTAGATATTTGGGGAGAAGTCACTTCCTTTCTTTTGACATGCTACCTTTGACTCATTCATGCTACCCAGAGTACATCTTGATGTGAGACTACATCATTCAGAGTACACTGTCAGTCATGATCCAGCTACCTGGCAGTAGTGTTACAATAACAACAGTTCCTGTTCCCAGCCCCCGATAAACCACAACACCAGTGTTGGGTATCTGCTAGGGTGATTTGGAGGTTTGTTCCATTAAAGCAAACTAACTACCTGTACCTCTTCAGGGCTTACTGTTTCTTGGATTTCTATCCAATTGAATAGTGTGGCACCTGAAGGCATCCAAGACCTCAAGTTTGGTCTTATGTTGTCTGGTTCCAGACCGTACAGTGTTAAGTTACCATGCTGTACTATGGCCTCCTCGGGAACTTACAGGAAAACTATTGGTTAGATAGCTCCATTGTGGTAGCTGTATCATGCCCGTCACAAGTCATAGTGTCAGTTAAATGTGGTGTGCTGACCAGCCATTTACTTCCCACCTGCTCTTCGTGGGGTTCATTAACCTCCCTCTGCTCGTTAGTAGCTTTAAACCCTTCATTGGTGAATCGTTTAGACACAGCCAATGGATAGCTTTGGTAGCCATACCCATCTCAAGATTTGGAACCGAATTCAATCTTGGATTGCCTTCTGGGTGAGCTATGAGCGATGGGGTTAATGTCACGCACTCCTCTACTGAGAAGAGTGGAATCAAGTGGGTTGGGATTTGTGCCATGGCTAGACTGGTTACAGTGGCACTAAACTCCCTTAACAGGTCTTGTGTCAACATTCTGGCCTGTTGCACACAAGCATAAACCCACTGTATAACACCAACAATCATGTCCACTGTTTGGGGAATAAGGTTTAACCCTGTTGCATAGGAAGTTGCCTGTAGGGTTTTCCCTAAGCTTTCCAACTTTTGCTGCTGTTGATACAGTCTGTCACTACCCTCTGGCATCTCTGACACCTGCCTTCTTGGGGCAGTCAGGGTGAGAGTGCCAGTAGCACACAAACCTACCAGAAATAGCAAATGCACAACAGTGGTGGCAGCAATCAGTCCTCCCAAAAGTCTTTTCGGGTGGCTGATCCCAGTCATCTCCTTCTGAGTGACTGTTGCCTTTCTAAGCTGGCGCAGCATGTACATGGTGTCTTTCTCAGTATGCCCTGTGGCATCTTGGGCACCAACATCCTGGAAATCTGGGGAGGTCTGACGCAGCGGCTGATGCTGCTCCTCCGTTTCCAGGGCATCTGCTTTTTCGATTTGTTCATGCCTGTGCTCTAGGAACCCTGCAGGGGGCGGTGCAGCGGTGGAGCATGCCTGACCCTCGGCTGAGTGGTCATCTGGAGCACCTGAGTGATCTGGGATTGTTATCCTATTCTCACTGTTCAGGTCCACCCTGCACACTTCCTGATTGAGGAATCCCTCTATCGGCATGTTTACAATCGTTCGCTGGGGGTAGGTGTAGGACACCTGCTCGCTCCCCCCTTCCCTCGCTAGGGGTTCAGGGAGCTGCCCCAGTACTGTGATAGCTAGTTCACTGTCTTTGAACTTACTATCACTCACCAGGCCCATGTCAGTGCAGGCGGGGATTCTGACACCCCTCTTTGCGATGTCCTGCACTGGCAGGCGGGTGGCTTGACCATCCAGCTCCAGTCTGGGTGAACCACTGTTGGTCAGACTCAGACTGACAGACTGAGCTGGTGGCTGTAAGAAAACCGTCTCAGCTTTCATTCCCTGTCCCTTCTGGGGGACTGGGTGTGTTGGCAACCCTGCCGTTGAGGCAGGAACAATCAGGTCAGTCTCACTCACTACCTGGTAGTTGTGAGAAGTAATATTACCTGACTGCAGGTTCCCTGGGTCACAGCAGAGGGAATCGGCATCTGGGATCAGGTGTGTCCACAGCGCAGTAGTCTCAGCGTCCAGCTGGACCTCCTGTCTAACCTGTGAATGTTGCACCAGGGGCACCTGGCGGTGGCCCTGTGACAGCTGCTCAAGCAGATCCTCACTAACAGAGGACCTCTCAGGGCCAAGGGTGAGGGCTACATCACCAACCTGGTCTCCTGCCATCTGGATCCCTTCCACCACTGCGGGGTGGTGTTCCTGAACCCTCTTGGGTGCCAGGGTGCACAGGGAAAGCTCCTTCTCATCGCCATGTGGGGAGATCTGCTCCTCTTTAGGGATGTAGAAGGGGTGTGCTTTACCTGGTGGATCAGGCGGCTGCTCGGAGCACCGCTCCTGTGGCAGGGAGGCTGTTGTGACCTCAGCCGGGACACGACTTCCCTGTATATCTGGGGAACAAGGAAATATTTTTATTTCTTGTCCAGAGGGAACGGAAGGAATCTTCACATAGGCTTCTGTGTTCGGTGGGCACTGTGTGAGCACAGTCTGCCTCTTGGCCCCCCTTTCCTTCTGTACAGAAGGCTTAGGAGCCTTGACCTGTTTCCACACCTTGCCTTTCTGGCGATCCACCAAAGGTTCCTCTCTGAGTCGCATGCCCTTTTCTTTTTCTACCCGTTTGAGCTTGCCGTGTGACATCAAACACCTTTCAACCTCAGTGTCAATCAGTGTCTCACTGGGTAAGACATCTCCCATGGCAGCCTTGAGGTAAAAGCTTCTTGCTTTTCCTCTGCGTTTTACTGCCTGCTCTGTGACTTCAGGGGTGGAGTCAGCACTCACTTGGGAGTGGCTGACCTTATCCAGGCAGGAACCCTTCCGCTCAATCAGATAGACTGAGGGAGGGAGAGGGGGCGGGTCTCCGCCTCCTCCAGTGGAGAGTATCAGCTCATTCACGCTTCCGGCAGCCTTGGGGAACGGTTGTCCCTGTCCTAATAAAGCTTGTTCAAGCCTGGCCAGGCGGGCGGCTACTGAATCCTTTTGTTCAGCCTTTTCTAGCCCTTTCCCTCCCCCGGTGTTCTCATGGCACTTAGGACGCTGGGTGCGGTCCTGTGTGAGTGCTTTGGAACGGGGCTTAGCCAGCTCAGGAGCCTGTGCTCCTTCGAGCAGGGGGGAATTAACCCTGCTGGCTCTGACGGCGAACACAGTCGCTTTAGCAACTTTTTGCTCAGAGCGACTTTGGACATCATACTCCCAGGCTTTCTGCACGAATCTCTTGATATCAGTCATTTTCATGGTCTGTGCATCTGTATGCATTAAGATCATCTTTCTGACTGACGGGTGGAGATTCGCAATGAATAAACCCTTGAAATGTGTGTTCTCTTCGCAACCCTCATCATTTCGCCCTGCAAAATAAGTTCGTCTAAGTCTCTCGTAATATTCGCGAGGGGACTCTGCTCTCTCGTGCTTAATGTTAAGAGCGGCGGCTATCGCAGCAGTCGGGTCAATAAACGCACTGTATTCTTCGATAAGTGCTTGACACAGCTGCTCAAAATCATTGCAGACTTCTTTCATCTGCCTAGCCATCCACTCATGTACAGCTCTGCTGGTAGTTTTTCTAACCAGAAACACTTTCTCCTGTTCTGTGGCGTTTGGCAGGTACTGCAGGTAATACCTGAGGTCCTGAATATAACTCTCGATATTATTCTCTGACACTGCGGGGTCAAATCTCTCTATGTCCTTCGCTAGCTCTCTCAGAGAATGGAGATTTATTATTCTAGCTTCTCCGCTGACGGAGATATGGAAGAGATCGTGGTCAGACTTGTCGCTGCTAGAGAGAGTGCTTAATAGCGACTCGAATTCAGACCTTTTTGCAACCATCGTTAGACTTAAAGAGTATTACGTTTAAGTACGAAATCACAGTTTTACCACAGAAAACCACAAGATCAAGTATGCAATCAACCCGGTAGATCGCAAAAGATCACAAAACAATCAAACACTGCTTAAAGAGCAAGGGGAACTTTTTTTCCTTTCGGCTTTCAGCACACTGTATTGTCGTGTATGAAACCCGCGGCGTTTTATATTGAATTATTCCGCTTGGTTGACTCATTTCAGTCTTGCCACGCCCACCCAGGGACGCCAAATAAATGTAGAGAAAAGTGGTTCAGGGACGCCAAATATGTAATCATAGTGGCTCTCTGAAGGCACCAGTTCTGTAGGGTTTGGGCATTTACTGAGACAATTATTAATTGTAGCAGTAAATCACAAAGTTGATTCTTTTGGTGGCTTTAGAATCCAACCATGCGATATAACTCAAACAACGCGCACACACAGGTACTAATACACGAGGATACATTTATTAATACATAGAATATGCATATAAACCTAACAGATCTTATCGAGAGGGTTATCAGAATACAAAAGATATATATTCAATCAGTTACAAAGTGTTACACATATCAAGAGGACATACGTTCAGTATATCATTCATTAAGACCGTTTCATAAAGTGAACTTGGTTACAACTTCTACATTAGATACTCAAACAAGTACATAACTCTTAGGAATTAAATTGATATCAACTGGTTGGGATAACAATTGAATTCTCGAGCTGTAATGCATTGAAGTTGAATACTCATCCAATCTCTGGGGATTCAGATCTCCTGCGGGCACAAAGAAACAGTTGCAGGCCGTTGCTGTCCAATCCGCGCTCTCTGGCTCGGTGCCAGGCTGTGCTGTGCGGCTTGCGACGGTGTGCTGCTGATACTCACTGTTGGCTTTAACTAGCAAAGTTTGTGCACAGGAGAAAAGATGACTGTGGGTCCCAGCAAGTCAGGAAGAGGACCAGTTCGTTCCTGATGAAGAGCTAGTTCTGAATAGTGATTCAGCTTTCCACAGTTCCGACCTGTTCACGAGGCCTGCTGCTGGTTACTCTCTGGCAACCTCCACTCTAGACTCTTAGAACAAAGGAAAGTTCTGGCACTCGGACACACTGGCCGTTCCGTGGTTGTCCGGGCTGAGTCTCAGGATGGTCAGGAGGCGCTCTGCGAGAATGTCCTGCCCTTGGGAGCCTTCTGCTCCTGGGCCGTCCTGCCCTGGAATTCTCCTTTGAATTCCTTCTGAATCTTGTCTGAATCTTGTTGAATCTCTCAGGCTCTCTGTGTTGCCTGTTTTTACCTGGAGGAACTTCAGCTCATTGATTGGCTGAAAGTTCCATGGGCATCAGAGTCCCACGTGGGTTACTCGGCCCTACCAGTCCCTGATTGGTTGATCAAGGTGAGATATGAGTCACTTAGTCCTGACACTTAGTAATGCAGTCCAGATGTCCAACTCGCACTCCCTAGACAGATAGGCACCAATGGATGACCATTGATCATGATAGCCAGGCTTAGCTAAATGCATCCCCCTTTGGGAGCTGTCCTTGGACCTTAAATCACCTTGCATGAATGGTTTCTCTGTGGCTGCACCACAGAGATGAACAGAGAAATGAGGCCTAATTTGGGAAAGCTCAGAAACACTTAATTCTGCCTTATTATTAAGCCTCGCCGCTACACACTGCACGTGTGAACAGGGGAACGAGCAAGCGAGCGGGGATAGGGCGCCTCCTGCGCTTAAAAGCTTACAGCACCTGGTATTCCCAGGCGGTCTCCCATCTAAGTACTAACCAGGCCCATCCCTGTTTAGCTTCCGATATCAGACGAGATCAGGCGTGCTCAAGGGGGTGTGGCCGTAAGCGAGACCAAAGCTCGCTGGCACCCTTCTTATTGAGAGGACAGCTCCGTCACCTCTTTTACGACGCTGCTTTTTTTCCCTTGCGTTTTTCTCTTCTTCCCACGTTCTCTCTCTTCACTGCCTTCGTCCCCGCTCTATTTCACTTCAGCCTTTCACTCTTGCTTCCTTCCAATGAGGACGGAGCTGCGGGAGAAAGGGCGCTATAGAGGATCGCTGTGGAGAGCTGCTGCTGTGCTTTGACATCTGAGCTCTGTGGAAAACGATCTCAATACAATTCTGAAAAACGCGACTCGCCGAACGCCAGCCGAACAAGTCTCCACAGCCGAAGCGCTGTGTCTCTTTTCAGCTGGCGATAAACCTTTCCTCGATCCTTTGCGGACTTGTAAAACTGTTCCTGATCAGAATAAAAAACGCTCACGCTAATACACAAGCACCCGTGTCTCGCCAAAGCTGACAAATAAACAGACGGACAAGCCGCACTGCACGTGTGAACAGGGGAATGAGCGAGCGAGCGGGGATAGGGCGCCTCCTGCGCTTAAAAGCTTACAGCACCTGGTATTCCCAGGCGGTCTCCCATCCAAGTACTAACCAGGCCCATCCCTGTTTAGCTTCCGAGATCAGACGAGATCAGGCGTGCTCAAGGGGGTGTGGCCGTAAGCGAGAGCAAGGCTCGCTGGCACCCTTCTTATTGAGAGGACAGCTCCGTCACCTCTTTTACGACGCTGCTCTTTTTCCCTTGCGTTTTTCTCTTCTTCCCACGTTCTCTCTCTTCACTGCCTTCGTCCCCGCTCTATTTCACTTCAGCCTTTCACTCTTGCTTCCTTCCAATGAGGACGGAGCTGCGGGAGAAAGGGCGCTATAGAGGATCGCTGTGGAGAGCTGCTGCTGTGCTTTGACATCTGAGCTCTGTGGAAAACGATCTCAATACAATTCTGAAAAACGCGACTCTCCGAACGCCAGCCGAACAAGTCTCCACAGCCGATGCGCTGTGTCTCTTTTCAGCTGGCGATAAACCTTTCCTCGATTCTTTGCGGACTTGTTAAACTGTTCCTGATCAGAACAAAAAAACGCTCACGCTAATACACAAGCACCCGTGTCTCGCCAAAGCTGACAAATAAACAGACGGACAAGCCGCACTGCACGTGTGAACAGGGGAATGAGCGAGCGAGCGGGGATAGGGCGCCTCCTGCGCTTAAAAGCTTACAGCACCTGGTATTCCCAGGCGGTCTCCCATCCAAGTACTAACCAGGCCCATCCCTGTTTAGCTTCCGCGATCAGATGAGATCAGGCGTGCTCAAGGGGGTGTGGCCGTAAGCGAGAGCAAGGCTCGCTGGCACCCTTCTTATTGAGAGGACAGCTCCGTCACCTCTTTTACGACGCTGCTTTTTTTCCCTTGCGTTTTTCTCTTCTTCCCACGTTCTCTCTCTTCACTGCCTTCGTCCCCGCTCTATTTCACTTCAGCCTTTCACTTTTGCTTCCTTCCAATGAGGACGGAGCTGCGGGAGAAAGGGCGCTATAGAGGATCGCTGTGGAGAGCTGCTGCTGTGCTTTGACATCTGAGCTCTGTGGAAAACGATCTCAATACAATTCTGAAAAACGCGACTCTCCGAACGCCAGCCGAACAAGTCTCCACAGCCGAAGCGCTGTGTCTCTTTTCAGCTGGCGATAAACCTTTCCTCGATCCTTTGCGGACTTGTAAAACTGTTCCTGATCAGAATAAAAAACGCTCACGCTAATACACAGGCACCCGTGTCTCACCAAAGCTGACAAATAAACAGACGGACAAGCCGCACTGCACGTGTGAACAGGGGAATGAGCGAGCGAGCGGGGATAGGGCGCCTCCTGCGCTTAAAAGCTTACAGCACCTGGTATTCCCAGGCGGTCTCCCATCCAAGTACTAACCAGGCCCATCCCTGTTTAGATTCTGAGATCAGACGAGATCAGGCGTGCTCAAGGGGGTGTGGCCGTAAGCAAGAGCAAGGCTCGCTGGCACCCTTCTTATTGAGAGGACAGCTCCGTCACCTCTTTTACGACGCTGCTTTTTTCCCTTGCGTTTTTCTCTTCTTTCCACGTTCTCTCTCTTCACTGCCTTCGTCCCCGCTCTATTTCACTTCAGCCTTTCACTCTTGCTTCCTTCCAATGAGGACAGAGCTGCGGGAGAAAGGGCGCTATAGAGGATCGCTGTGGAGAGCTGCTGCTGTGCTTTGACATCTGAGCTCTGTGGAAAACGATCTCAAAACAATTCTGAAAAACGCGACTCTCCGAACGCCAGCCGAACAAGTCTCCACAGCCGAAGCGCTGTGTCTCTTTTCAGCTGGCGATAAACCTTTCCTCGATCCTTTGCGGACTTGTAAAACTGTTCCTGATCAGAATAAAAAACGCTCACGCTAATACACAAGCACCCGTGTCTCGCCAAAGCTGACAAATAAACAGACGGACAAGCCGCACTGCACGTGTGAACAGGGGAATGAGCGAGCGAGCGGGGATAGGGCGCCTCCTGCGCTTAAAAGCTTACAGCACCTGGTATTCCCAGGCGGTCTCCCATCCAAGTACTAACCAGGCCCATCCCTGTTTAGCTTCCGAGATCAGACGAGATCAGGCGTGCTCAAGGGGGTGTGGCCGTAAAAGAGTGAAAGGCTCGCTGGCACCCTTCTTATTGAGAGGACAGCTCCGTCACCTCTTTTACGACGCTGCTTTTTTTCTCTTGCGTTTTTCTCTTCTTCCCACGTTCTCTCTCTTCACTGCCTTCGTCCCCGCTCTATTTCACTTCAGCCTTTCACTCTTGCTTCCTTCCAATGAGGACGGAGCTGCGGGAGAAAGGGCGCTATAGAGGATCGCTGTGGAGAGCTGCTGCTGTGCTTTGACATCTGAGCTCTGTGGAAAACGATCTCAATACAATTCTGAAAAACGCGACTCTCCGAACGCCAGCCGAACAAGTCTCCACAGCCGAAGCGCTGTGTCTCTTTTCAGCTGGCGATAAACCTTTCCTCGATCCTTTGCGGACTTGTAAAAGTGTTCCTGATCAGAATAAAAAACGCTCACGCTAATACACAAGCACCCGTGTCTCGCCAAAGCTGACAAATAAACAGACGGACAAGCCGCACTGCACTTGTGAACAGGGGAATGAGCGAGCGAGCGGGGATAGGGCGCCTCCTGCGCTTAAAAGCTTACAGCACCTGGTATTCCCAGGCGGTCTCCCATCCAAGTACTAACCAGGCCCATCCCTGTTTAGCTTCCGAGATCAGACGAGATCAGGCGTGCTCAAGGGGGTGTGGCCGTAAGCGAGAGCAAGGCTCGCTGGCACCCTTCTTATTGAGAGGACAGCTCCGTCACCTCTTTTACGACGCTGCTTTTTTTCTCTTGCGTTTTTCTCTTCTTCCCACGTTCTCTCTCTTCACTGCCTTCGTCCCCGCTCTATTTCACTTCAGCCTTTCACTCTTGCTTCCTTCCAATGAGGACGGAGCTGCGGGAGAAAGGGCGCTATAGAGGATCGCTGTGGAGAGCTGCTGCTGTGCTTTGACATCTGAGCTCTGTGGAAAACGATCTCAATACAATTCTGAAAAACGCGACTCTCCGAACGCCAGCCGAACAAGTCTCCACAGCCGAAGCGCTGTGTCTCTTTTCAGCTGGCGATAAACCTTTCCTCGATCCTTTGCGGACTTGTAAAACTGTTCCTGATCAGAATAAAAAACGCTCACGCTAATACACAAGCACCCGTGTCTCGCCAAAGCTGAGAAATAAACAGACGGACAAGCCGCACTGCACGTGTGAACAGGGGAATGAGCGAGCGAGCGGGGATAGGGCGCCTCCTGCGCTTTAAAGCTTACAGCACCTGGTATTCCCAGGCGGTCTCCCATCCAAGTACTAACCAGGCCCATCCCTGTTTAGCTTCCAAGATCAGACGAGATCAGGCGTGCTCAAGGGGGTGTGGCCGTAAGCGAGAGCAAAGCTCGCTGGCACCCTTCTTATTGAGAGGACAGCTCCGTCACCTCTTTTACGACGCTGCTTTTTTTCTCTTGCGTTTTTCTCTTCTTCCCACGTTCTCTCTCTTCACTGCCTTCGTCCCCGCTCAATTTCACTTCAGCCTTTCACTCTTGCTTCCTTCCAATGAGGACGGAGCTGCGGGAGAAAGGGCGCTATAGAGGATCGCTGTGGAGAGCTGCTGCTGTGCTTTGACATCTGAGCTCTGTGGAAAACGATCTCAATACAATTCTGAAAAACGCGACTCTCCGAACGCCAGCCGAACAAGTCTCCACAGCCGAAGCGCTGTGTCTCTTTTCAGCTGGCGATAAACCTTTCCTCGATCCTTTGCGGACTTGTTAAACTGTTCATGATCAGAATAAAAAACGCTCACGCTAATACACAAGCACCCGTGTCTCGCCAAAGCTGACAAATAAACAGACGGACAAGCCGCACTGCACGTGTGAACAGGGGAATGAGCGAGCGAGCGGGGATAGGGCGCCTCCTGCGCTTAAAAGCTTACAGCACCTGGTATTCCCAGGCGGTCTCCCATCCAAGTACTAACCAGGCCCATCCCTGTTTAGCTTCCGAGATCAGACGAGATCAGGCGTGCTCAAGGGGGTGTGGCCGTAAGCGAAAGCAAGGCTCGCTGGCACCCTTCTTATTGAGAGGACAGCTCCGTCACCTCTTTTACGACGCTGCTCTTTTTCCCTTGCGTTTTTCTCTTCTTCCCACGTTCTCTCTCTTCACTGCCATCGTCCCCGCTCTATTTCACTTCAGCCTTTCACTCTTGCTTCCTTCCAATGAGGACGGAGCTGCGGGAGAAAGGGCGCTATAGAGGATCGCTGTGGAGAGCTGCTGCTGTGCTTTGACATCTGAGCTCTGTGGAAAACGATCTCAATACAATTCTGAAAAACGCGACTCTCCGAACGCCAGCCGAACAAGTCTCCACAGCCGAAGCGCTGTGTCTCTTTTCAGCTGGCGATAAACCTTTCCTCGATTCTTTGCGGACTTGTAAAACTGTTCCTGATCAGAATAAAAAACGCTCATGCTAATACACAAGCACCCGTGTCTCGCCAAAGCTGACAAATAAACAGACGGACAAGCCGCACTGCACGTGTGAACAGGGGAATGAGCCAGCGAGCGGGGATAGGGCGCTTCCTGCGCTTAAAAGCTTACAGCACCTGGTATTCCCAGGCGGTCTCCCATCCAAGTACTAACCAGGCCCATCCCTGTTTAGCTTCCGAGATCAGACGAGATCAGGCGTGCTCAAGGGGGTGTGGCCGTAAGCAAGAGCAAGGCTCGCTGGCACCCTTCTTATTGAGAGGACAGCTCCGTCACCTCTTTTACGACGCTGCTCTTTTTCCCTTGCGTTTTTCTCTTCTTCCCACGTTCTCTCTCTTCACTGCCTTCGTCCCCGCTCTATTTCACTTCAGCCTTTCACTCTTGCTTCCTTCCAATGAGGACGGAGCTGCGGGAGAAGGGGCGCTAT
This sequence comes from Lepisosteus oculatus, assembly GCF_040954835.1. NCBI lineage: Eukaryota > Metazoa > Chordata > Actinopteri > Semionotiformes > Lepisosteidae > Lepisosteus > Lepisosteus oculatus. Next base: position 30,254,623 of record NC_090709.1, read on the forward strand.
AGAGGATCGCTGTGGAGAGCTGCTGCTGTGCTTTGACATCTGAGCTCTGTGGAAAACGATCTCAATACAATTCTGAAAAACGCGACTCTCCGAACGCCAGCCGAACAAGTCTCCACAGCCGAACCGCTGTGTCTCTTTTCAGCTGGCGATAAACCTTTCCTCGATCCTTTGCGGACTTGTTAAACTGTTCATGATCAGAATAAAAAACGCTCACGCTAATACACAAGCACCCGTGTCTTGCCAAAGCTGACAAATAAACAGACGGACAAGCCGCACTGCACGTGTGAACAGGGGAATGAGCGAGCGAGCGGGGATAGGGCGCCTCCTGCGCTTAAAAGCTTACAGCACCTGGTATTCCCAGGTGGTCTCCCCTCCACGTACTAACCAGGCCCATCCCTGTTTAGCTTCCGAGATCAGACAAGA
>NC_090709.1:30265045-30421936 GCF_040954835.1 Lepisosteus oculatus
CTATTTCACTTCAGCCTTTCACTCTTGCTTCCTTCCAATGAGGACGGAGCTGCGGGAGAAAGGGCGCTATAGAGGATCGCTGTGGAGAGCTGCTGCTGTGCTTTGACATCTGAGCTCTGTGGAAAACGATCTCAATACAATTCTGAAAAACGCGACTCTCCGAACGCCAGCCGAACAAGTCTCCACAGCCGAAGCGCTGTGTCTCTTTTCAGCTGGCGATAAACCTTTCCTCGATCTTTTGCGGACTTGTAAAACTGTTCCTGATCAGAATAAAAAACGCTCACGCTAATACACAAGCACCCGTGTCTCGCCAAAGCTGACAAATAAACAGACGGACAAGCCGCACTGCACGTGTGAACAGGGGAGTGAGCGAGCGAGCGGGGATAGGGCGCCTCCTGCGCTTAAAAGCTTTCTGAATTCTGAGTACGTACGGGATCCTCGGCCTTGCGCTTATAACAAAGTCCAAGTCCCTTTGCAGACAACAGCAGTTGTCACATGATTGTCTCTGAGGATGTGCGACAATGGCCAAGTAGAGCCCCGATCTGAGCTTGCGCTCACTTTTTGACCAAGACACAGGTGTGTGCTGATTGGTTGAGAGTTTGGCGGGCATTGGAGACCCACGTGGTATTACCACGCCCTGCGTGAGATATGAGTCACTTACTCTTGACACTTAGGAATGCAGTCCAGATGTCCATTTGGCACTCCCTAGACAGATAGGCGCCAATGGATGACCATTGATCATGATAGCCAGGCTTAGCTAAGTGCATCCCCATCTGGGAGCTGTCCCTTATCAAAAGAAAACATCTTAAATCAGCCTGCATGAATACTTTCTCTGTGGCTGCACCACAGAGATGGAAGGTGAGATGGGGCCTCATTTAGGACAGCATACCACCGCTTAATTCTGTCTTATTAACAAGCATTGCCACTACAACGGCATCTCTCCTGTCAAACTTCCTCCTGACGTGTTTGACAGGATCTGGGCCGTGGTGAACAGTGGGAAAGACGCCCTGTGGAGAGTGAGGAACATGGGGCTGTTCAAAGGCATCGAGGTCCCAGTCAAGGCAGCAGGTAGCCTGGCCCTGTTCATCACCCAAGAGAACTATTACCTCAGAGATCTGTGGAGAGGGAGGAGGGAGGAAGCAGAAAATCTGTGGGATATAGAGAGCATAGGTCAATATCTCAAGAAACTGTGAAAAACATTATCATGTTTAAGTAAAGAATGTGATTTACACCAGAAAAAAAAATTGTTGCTATGTAACTGGTACCGTGTCAAAATGTAATGAGATGTGATCATATATACTGTTTTAAGTATGTATATTAATGTAAAGCTTTCTAATTTGTGATGTCCTGTATTTTTTTGTGAAAAGAAAATAAAGTTCTTAAAAAATCGATTCACCCAGGGCGAGGCTCGGCCATTGCACTCCGGCTGTGCTGACCCCTGCGAATTCCCCAAATGTGGGAATCTCGACTGCATTATTTCTGGTAGTGGGGGACTGCGTTCGCGCTCTCCCCTGATGTGCTTGGTCCAATATCGGATACGGAAGAGCTATGACACCACGTGCTGCGATAGGATCCCAGTTCGAAAGCCACTGCTGGTTCCCAGTTTCTTTTAGTTAGAGGTCCGGAGAAGCATTTCAAGCTGGTTACACTACTCCTTCCGGACATTCATTCCCTTTTCAAAGTCAGTCGTTTTGCTGTAGTCTGCATTATTAAGGCCAATTTATTTGGTCATGGGGGCCTCGGTACTGTATGCTAATTCTCAAGACAGTTTCACCCGTTTTCTGATTGCTAGGTTCTGTACCAGTGCAGACATGTCAAACAGTGAATGGCTGTACCTCTATTGTATCCCTGCTCAATGAATGAAATCAGTAATAAATGAATATATGTATAGTTACACGAAAAACAAGTGGTTTATCGACTCATCTTCATTTGCAGATTTAGAGGCAGCTTCGATATTCGTTTTACAAACGGGTTTTTTTTTATATGGGTCAAACACATGCCATAGCAACAAAACATCTCTAGAGATGAGGCTATAGATCACCTTTCCATCCTCCAGGTTTTCCTCCCAAAGCCTAAGGCACCAACGGTGACCCCTGCTGGCCGAGAGAGCAAAAGCTTGCAGCACCTGGTAATCCCAGACAGTCTCTCATCCAAGTACTACCCAGGCCCAACTCCGCTTAGCTTTCGAGATCAGACGAAATCAGGCGCATTCAGGGTGGTGTGGCCGCAAGCGAAAGCCATGGCGCCTGACTCGCTACTTGAAGCTGTGTGTGGCTGGGGCTCTGTGCCCCCCGAGCGGGACTGAAGGATCGTTCGTGTGCAACTCTTTGGAAAGGAGCTTCTTTCCAAATCGCATTGCGTACCTGGATGTTGGCGAATGTGCTCCCTTGTGTTGGCTTGTCCCGCACTGGAGGAGAACAAACAAACTGCAAGGAGGAGCACAAGGCAAGTCTTCACAAGACAAAAACCTCCAGTGCACAGCACTCTGAAAACATTTCTGGGCTGTCGCGTGTTTATTTCAGCACATAAAGCGCAACAGTCCAACACGTCGGCCGGGCGCGCGGCGCCTCCGCCCTCTTGTGGCCTTGCGGCGTCAGAGCAAGAGGCTCCTTCTCGCTGCCTTTCCGCTGTGTTGCAGAGCCCCGAGAGGGAACCTGGAGCGCACACTTTGTGGGGGGCGGGTGACCGCGTTCGCGCTCTGCCCCCGGTCTCTTGCGCGAGTACTAAATCTCACGGCGCCAGCAAGCGGCCAGGAGACAAGTACAATATCGCGGGACAGGGGGGCCTTGTCATTGATTGTTACATATGAGACGGGGATTAGGAGGAGACTCCGACTGATTGGTAAAGGGGAACACTAACACCAGAGTGACACCCCCGACGTCTCTTTTTGAGAGATTTCTTAATGGCCATGGAGGGTCGGGACCTCAGTTTTACGCCTTCCCCGAAGGACGGCGCCTGTTTGTGCAGCAGAGTGTCGCCATCAGGATGCTGGGGCATAAGAAAGCCACACAGACCGCAGGGTGAGCGCTCCCTACTGGTCCCAGTCACACCTCTTGCAGGAGCAGTAGCAACCTGAGCTTTTCCGGGGGGAATCTCCCATCCGGGTGCCGGCTAGGCTCACACCTGCTGGGCTGCCGTGGGTGAGCCCAGTCAAGAGTCGCAGGGTGAGATCTAGTCATCGGGGAGAAACGATACAAGCGAAGGATTACTCGGCTCCCAGCACTTGAAAAGACCGACAAATGACTCTTTCCCGCTGGAGCTGAATGTACCTGCATGTGTCATGTCGTCTTCTTCCCCCGCCCCGCTGTGTTTGCTGTATTGTCTTTGAAGCCAGACCCCGAGACGAGACGGGCTGTCCTGTGCCCCAATTAACACTTTACAGGTGCCATTCCCCGGCATTGTGGCCATTGTCGGTGGTCACACGCGATAAGATAAGGTGGAGGAGAGCGGGGCATGCCCAGCGCCAGACATTCAAGGAGGGGGCTGTGCGAGGTGAGGTGAGGTGCGACACGCCGGAGCCCCGACGCTGCTAATGCGGAGCACTTGTTGAACTGGCATTGAAAGGACGTGTGCGCACGGAGCGAGCCTTCCCTGCGGCGGAGCGTGGAAACTCTCTCCCCGCGCTGCAGGAGTTGTGTGCGCTGCAGCGGTGCCGAGAGAACAGCACAGAAGACAGCAGGCTCTGGAGAGCGGGTAAGAGATGGAGCCTTGTGGGCAGGCGAGCAGGCCCGTTTTTTGGAAATTGCTGAAAAGGCTCCGGTGTTTGTTCGGTGTGTGGCAGGCGCACGATGCGAGCTTGCGTAGCCGGTCTGGTGTTATGCAAATGAGGCCGAATTGCGTCCCGGGACATGCTGCGAATGCGCATGGCGACTGCAGATGTGTAGGAAACGGCGCTTCCTCCTCGCCGCCCGCCGGGGCAGCGGAAAGGCAGCAAGAAGGAGCCACAAGAGGGCGGAGGCTCTGTGCATCTGGCCGACTTGTTCGACTGGTGCTGTTTCTGTTTTGAAATAAAACGCGCCAGCCAAAAAATGTTTTCAGTGTGCTGTGCACTGGAGGTTTTTGTCTTGTGAAGACTTGCCTTGTGCTCTTCCAGTGCGGGACAAGCCAACACAAGGGAGCACGTTCGCGAACATCCAGGCACGCATTGATTTCGAAAGAAGCTCCTTTCCAAAGAATTGCAAATAAACGATCCTCCAGCCCCGCTCAGGGGACACGGAGCCCCCGCCACACAATGCAACGGGAGTATAAATGATGTATCCCGCCAGCCATTCGACGATCATTTTTCATGGGTGAATATGGTTTTCTGGGGGGTTGCAATGTTGGTCTTTATTGGACATTCCTGGTGATTCTGACACGTGTTAAACACTCGCATTTCCTGCAATTATAAAAAGGGTTAAGTTTCGGTTTCGCTGACAAATCGAATCGACTTTCACGGAGAGAAGAAAGGAAACACAATGTTTCGGCTGTGGAGCTTAGTACCGATAACACTGCTGATATTGATGGAGTAGAAACAAGTGATGTATTGGCAGCTTTATCTGGGGCGAGAAGTCCTGGAACAACTACAAAAATGTTAGGATGCAGAGGAAGAAATATTTTCCACCTTACCTCACCCAATCCTGCTGCATTAACGAAGCTGAAGTTGGCTTCTTATTCGGCAGCTTCTTATTCGCGTTTTTCGTTCCACCTTATAAGATGCTACTGTGATGTTATGCCGCCTTTCGCTTGTAGATGGCTCTCTATAGTTATTTTTAAAAATACTAATCCGAGTGGATTACTGGACATAGCCTCAGTAAAGGGGAATATGTACATAATGATTATCCAAATTGCATTTTTGTATGAAACACATTTAAGAAAATCGAAAACCAATTTTCAAAACTCACAATAACACAAACTGGCATGTTAGACGACAAGTAAATAAGACAAAAGCAAACCATTCATTCACTGGCATTTTCTGCATATTTACCACGACCTTGCCTTCTGATTATTAAAAGTCTCAAAATCTTGCATTTTGCAAGAAATGTTAATATAGCAGTCTACAATGGGACATTTAGAACATGGCTTGTGAGAATATGGTTAACCAAAGATGAGCAAAGGGTGATGGCACTTTCTGCTTATTGCTATGACCCTCCCTCCTGATTATTAAATAGTCTCACAATTCTGCCACTGAGGTAATGTGACAAATTATGAAAATCATTAAGTATAAGAAAATTTACTGTACCATTTTTTAAATATGACCTTATGAACATGTAAGGATTAACAGTCAACAAAATAGCACCCCTTCTGCTGATTTACTTTTTCCCTCCTTCCTTGTCACCAGAACATCTTAATATTCCGACACTAAGGTAGGAGAGACAAAATCACTTATCATGTACATTTGTAATTACGACACGTCACTGTTGCATTTCTGCGTTGTGACATGTAATACCCACAGTGGAAATTCATAGTTGTGATTATAGGAATGTTATATATCAGGTGGGTAGCTGCGTCAGCATGCGTAGGCTGCAAAGGAACAAGTAAAGGATTATTCCATGTTGAAAAGAGAAGAAAGGAAACACACTGTTTCGGCTGTGGAGCCTTCTTCAGGTGTGAGAAAGACAGGGCAGTATGCAAAGATTATTATCCTTTTATCTTTGCTGATTGCAGTTTATCTTTGATGACAGAATCAAAGACGTTAAGGAATTTTTACACCTAATAAACAGACACTTTTTTTGAACACCCTTATTTACTGTTAACAAAAGAGCTGACACGTATTATGTGTGAAAAAAAGCTGCTAAACAGCTCGACCTGCTGCCCCCTCTGAAAGACACAGTCACTCATAGAATTATTGAAATGGCGGATGGTTTCAAAAGTACACTGGTAGAGCGCGTTAAGATGAGCAGATGCTTTTCATTGCAATTAGGTGAGTCTGTAATCGATTTGGCCAATTCACTCGTTTATGTTAGATATGAGTTTGAGGGTATGTCTCATGAGGACTTTCTGTTCTGTAAACCGCTACCATCAGGAACAGGAAAGCAAGAGCAATGAAAAGCTGCACAGCGCTGTGAAAGAAAATACAGAGAAGTGAAAGGCAGTCCTTTCTCTAAGGAGGTAGAAGAAGAGCGATTCCCCGTCGGGGAATCAAACCCCGGTCTCCCACATGACAGGCAGGGATACTCACCACTATACTAACAAGGAAGACATCGCCCTCTCTGACCCCAGGCATCGTGTCTTGACCCACCGTGCTGGAAGCCGACGCGTACTGTGATTCCTTTACAGAGCAGAAATGACAACCGAGGAGCCGAGAGATCATTTCAGCATTTCGCGTCTGAACGGAAAACACAAACGACCAACTCGGAATGACTTGCTTTTGACACTTTTCAAAGCGTTCTTTGTGCACAACGACTGCGCTGCCTAGCAGATACAAATGGGTTGTACAACTTCGATCTAGCAAATGCAAGAGGGCTAAGCCCCCTTTCTTTTAGCCCAGGTTCGATCTGTCTCCCAGAATCACCAGGGCGCACGCACACACACACCCGTGCCGTTGAAGTGCTCTGCTTCATTTCTAAGGGCAACTCAACATTCACTCCTACCCCGTGAAAAGAAAAAAAACAGCGTCCGCAGCAACAACAGCTCAGGTCTCTGCACAGGAGATAAGCTGCTCCCATCTCCTCTGCTCTGCGGCTCCTGCGGAGTGGAGTCCTGCCTGGAGCCGTGTTTGCAGGCGGCGGCTCCCCGCGCCTTGTCTGTGCGTCGTGTCCAAGAGCTCCTGGGAGGAAGAGAGAGCCCTCCCACTCGGGGGCTTTTCCACGGTCTGTGTGAGGAGGGGCAGGTGTGTCCAGTAGCTTATCTCGTTCTGTTGTCTCGCGATGTCTATTCACTATACTACATCCCTTCCTTTGTTATTTTTAAAGTCTATAACTTTATCATACAATTGTAACAATTTTATATCAACACACAGTAAACGGTTATTAACTATTACAACAAAATGTATATAAACCCTTTCATTTCTATTCAATACATTCATCTTTTTTACAACAATTTCTATACGTACCAACTCAAATTTTAGTTCAATTTCTACTTAAGTCACTTCTAAATATCACCTCATTTCTAGCAGTCTAAGCAACATCTACATAGATAACACAAACAAAATAGGGCAATTTAACATTTGGAGAGCTATGCAAGTCCTGTATTTTTAAATGTCTCTGTAATGAGCCAGTTTCCTGATAACCCTGCCACTAATGGTTGTTACTTTACTACTGGGTAAAGTTACTGGCTTTCCTACGGATGTACTCTCCACTGTCTGAGGACTCGGCACTTCCTGCACGTCAGAAAGTCCTGTATTCTCAGCATTTTGTGTTTCTGCAGATTCAAAATCAAGATCCAATGGAGGAGTGTTCAAAGATGTTTTACATTTCTCATTATTTTTGAGCCATCTTCCACATTCACTAACTCAAAGGAGTTACAAGAGGTGTTTCTCAATAACACATAGCGAGTGTCTTTGAGTGTCTTAAAGCTTTTTTCAGGTATCTTTGAAATCTTTCAATTTTGCCATTACATCTCGGATAGTAAGGTGATGCACGGATGTGTTTAATTCCACGATTAATTCCACAAGTTTAATTCCACAATAGTCAGAAATGATTCAAACAACTGTCCTATGAATTGCCTGCCATTATCTGTTACTACCTCTAGTGGATAACCAAATCGTGCAAAGATGTTCATCAGCTCTCTAATAACTGTGGCTGAAGATATGTCTGATACAACAACCGCCTCAGGTTTAGAAGTATAATAGTCTATGACAGTCAATATGTATTCATTCTGAATGGGACCTACCAGGGCAATGCCCAATTTTGTCCAAGGCCTTGGTGGTAATTCAAGTGGTTGGAGAGGTTGATCCTCCTGCAATGGCTGATTCAACACACAAGTGGAACAATTCCTGATTAGTCTTTCAACATCACTGTTCATGTTGGGCCAGTAAAAGTTGCTTCTCAGGTACTGTTTTGTACGAGCTACACTGTGATGAGTCTCATGTGCTATTTTCAGTGCTTGTCTGATTTTTGTTTTCGGTAACACAATCCTCTGTCTTCTTAAAAGCAGTCCATCATATGTAGATAACTCCAACCTACACCTGTGGTATGGCTGCAGTTCGTCTGGAATTGGATTAGGCCATTGTCCTTTTTCCACTATGGACATCAACAATTTCAATGTGTCATCTTCGTTTGTTGCTTGTTTAAGTTCCTCAAGTGTCAGTGCATGCAGTTCATAAGTGCTGATTGAAAGCACTCTATCAACATAGGTGTCTTCATAACCAGTGTCTTCTGTGTCTGGTAAAGGAAGACGTGACAATGAGTCTGCGACATTGGTTTTCCCTACTATGTGTTCAATTTTGTAATCATAAGGCCATAATCTCAATCCAAGTCTTTGTATCCTGGGTGGTAACAATGTTGCCTTTTTGGGATTGAACATATAAATGAGGGGTTTATGATCCATTTGAAGTGTGAACTTGCCTCCCCATAAATATGTCCTAAAATGTTCCACTGCCCAAACACAACCCAAGGCTTCACGCTCTATTTGTGAGTAATGCCTTTCTGTTGGGGTAAGTGAGCGACTTGCATATGCCACTGGTTTGTTCTGTCTATTTTCTTGTCTTTGTAGCAATACTGCTCCAAGTCCTAAAGGATTCGCGTCACTGATCACTACTGGTGGTGCATCTAGTTTGGAGTATGCCAGACATGGTTCAGTTACAAGTGCTCTTTTCAACTCGGCAATGGCTTTCTCAGTTTCCGATGTCCATTCCCACTTCTGTCTTTTCCTCGTTAGTTTTCTAAGAGGTTCTGATATGTCTGCATAATTAGGAATAAATTTCATCAAAAATCCACAAGTTCCTAAGAATGAGCGCAAAAGTGCAACATTCTCAGGTCTCGGCGCACTGCAAACATGCATAGTTGAATCAAGAGCACTTAAAAGATGCAAAAAGTTTCAAATAAAACAGAATTGAAAGACAGTCGAGTAAGGAGGTAGAAAAAAAGCACTTCCCCGTCTGGGAATTAACCACCGTCGCACGTGTGACTGGATACAAAAATAATAGATTAATTTGTGCCCAGTCTCTTGAAGCTTCAATGCGATTATTTTTCCTTCCTTATTTCTTCATTCCCATGCATTTACTCTATAGTAGAGGAAACGCGAAAGTGGGAAACTGCAGGCATTCGTCGTGAGTGGTGGATTGTGATCAGTGAGCATCTGGACAAGTCTGTTCCATTACCTTTTCCATTGGGGATGTAGCACAGCGGTAGAGTGCATGCTTTGCATGGATGAGGTCCCTGGTTCAATCCCTGGCATCTCCAGGTGCTTTATATTCACATCGCAATCTTCTGTTGAGTGAGAACTCTTTGCTCGTGTTCAGAGAGAGCCAGGTTTACACAATTAAATGCAGGCACACTCGACGTGCTGCAGAGTTGCGCTGCTGTTTTAAATGTACCTCATTTAGTTCTGTTAAATCTTAAATTATTTGAACTAATAATTTAGTTCAAATTCAGGAAATCCAGATATTGCTTCACACTTGTGGCTGTTGCAGAAAACACCTGTTGAAACTCACCCGGGATTTCCTGAGAGATCATTCAGCGAGCGAATCCTCCTTCTGAACTCCGCACTAAACTGAAAGCTTCACGAATTCCTCACTGCGTGTCCTGTACTGTTACAAGTGCTTTCGTGTAGATGTGAAACACTCCATAAACACACTTTGAACTTTTTCCATTTGTTAAGGAAAATGCAAAAGAGCATGACAAGTATTGATCGTATAAAATATCCATGGCACAACTCGAGAAAGTACTGAAGGACTACACATCGACTTTTGATGATTACAAGAGATTCAAGAAACACAATCGTCCGCAGCTGGGTTTGGATCCTGAACTCTAGAGTTAAAAGAACATAAGCAAAGGATATGACCAATAAACTCTCTGAATTGCCTTATAGTTTATGAAATAAAACAATTTCTTAATAAATTCTAACTGTTGATAGACGATTTATTGAATTTTAACAAAATCACAATTACAAACTTTTTCGGTTAAACTTTTATTCACATACTCTAACATAAATAAACGTTAGTGTCTTCCGGTGTGTGAGCCAATTTCTCCAACAAATATTTGTTAGTCTGTCGGGCTGTGCAAGGTGTTAAGAAATAGAATTTCGAAAAGACAGGCTCCCTAAGCTTAACATCAAGGCTGTTTTCTCTACAGAAATGCTCTTTAAATTTCAGCACTGTTGCAACTCCCTTTATAAAGGGTGTGCACACGTATACAACCAAGTCATTGAAATATTTTTTTAATTATTGTTCCAAAAAACGTTCCATTTGTTTTCTTTTTAATGTTGTTGATTAAAAGATTTTATTAAATGAGAAAAAAATCTGAATGTGAAAAAAGGTTAAATGCTATTGAAAAAAATCAGTAATGTGAGGAAAGATGGATTTTAGGAGCCCCTTACCTCCCCATGTCATGCTGTATTTCTCACTCATTCTACTGGGCGTGGTGCCGTCGCTTCATGATAAAGTCTGTCAGTGGTCATTCCAGATGGGTCAGGTATGACTGCTCTTCGGAACAAGAGACAGGTGACTTGCGAGGATCCCGACAGTGTCGACCTGCTTTCAGAGCCTGGATAGCTCAGTCGGTAGAACATCAGACTTTTAATCTGAGGGCCCAGGGTTCAAGTCCCTGTTTGGACGGTTGTGCCGTTCTTAAGTCTATTGTGAATGTCATTCTAAATAGTCTTTTATCTTTCACTCTTCTAGCTGTACTGTGGTTATTTTAAATGTCCATTACTTGTATTTACAGTAGTGTATTTAGCGTTTCATTTCACAAACCGAAAATGTTCAAGTAGATCTTGTCACTCTACTCACGTAATCATCTAAATTAAATCACAGTAGAGTACAGAACACGCAGTGAGGAGCTCACACAGTGAGTACTCTTGAATACGACAAGAGGAAAGGCACACTGCACATCTGCAGAACATCACGTCCGAGTTTACAGTGACAGCAGAGGTTGGAAGCGACGTAGTTTTTTAATACTCGCTCGCTGAACGATCTCTCAAGAAACCTCGGTGGAGATTTAACGGGTGTCTAATAATCACGTTCAAAAAGATGACGATAAGTTTTTTTTTTTTAACTAGGTAGCCTTAATGGCAACACGGTGTGAGTAGATCTTAAAGCAGCTGCAGAGTACCCGTAATGGCAACACAGTGCTTTGAGTTCGGCTTTTCTTATTTCTTCTGCAGAACCAGTGGAATCGGAATATACTGATCCGCATAAGAAGCGCTTTCGGTTTCTGATCATTTTTATTGAGCGCTGCTCTAAGTACCACAGGCAAGATGACTGGTGGTCTAAGGCGTTGCGTTCAGGTCGCAGTTAACCCTGGAGACGTTTGTTAAAATCTCACTTCTAATAAAGAGGTCTTTCTCGTTAGAGTAGAAACGATAGAAGCCTTAAGCGGGAAACAAATCACAACATCTCGCATTTCACGTGTTTAATGTTAACTGTCTCAGTGGTTGCCTCGGTGATTGATGGCTCTTCTCCCTCGCAAGGTGACGGCAAACTTCTTCAGAGAGGGAGTCTCCCACGCACGGCTTTTCTTTATCAAGAGCTGAGACAACAGAAACAGACTTCCAACTGACATGAATTACTTCTTGAGCGTTTATGACTGTCTTTAAAAGCTGAGAGCAGGTGAAAAAGTCTTTGGAAATGAGGCAATGACTGCTGACAGTAAACAGAGCTGACGCTCAGCAGCAGACAAGCGCTCCTCGTTAGTACAGTGCTGAGTACCCCCTCTTGTTGCGCTGGAGACTGGGGTACGTTTCTGTGACAGGGCGCTGGTTTAATTTTTTAACAACCTGAGTTCACTTAAAAAAGTATGTACTGTGTACTACGTTTCGGACTAGATAGTGCGGTAGAATATGGAGATCATCTCCAGCTTTGAGCTCAACTGCAACAAGAAGTCATGCTAAATGTAGTATAGTGAGTAGACATCGCCAGACAACAGAACGAGAGAGTAGAAGGCGGGAATATATGGTGTAAGGGCGTGATCTGTGTAGTTAATAAAATAGTTAAAATAATATAAAAACGTCTCTAAATTTAGATACACAACATTTATGGCGACGAGAGATGAGTGCTTGACGGACTCAAAGCGAGCAGAACACTGCAGATTTTAGTATCGGGGCTCCCGTGCAGCGGATTTTCGCCAACCTCCCTGGAGAAAAAGGTACACATTAACAGACTGTAGCTGCCTTAGACGCTTACTTTACACCGCGGAGAAAAGTGGTTTTGGAACGGCATAAATTTAGGCAGAGAACTTAGTCTCAGGACGAATCTGTTGATGCTTTTGTGACTGCACTAAGAGAACTGGCTAAATCTTGTGACTTTGGAGTATTGGAAACTGACATGTTAAGAGATCAACTTGTGGAAAAATGTGCACCTAAGAGACTATAAATTGCTGCAGGAGGAAGGGCTGACTTTAGAAAGAGCTCTTACAGTCGCTAGAATTCATGAAGCAGCTCAAGCAGAATCAAGAATGCTTTCTGACCACAGTGACAAAGTGACACTGAACGGGGCGCTCGCTCAAAATTTACAAACAAAAGCCGAGCAGCAGGACGCAGTCATGCTAGAGAAATAGAAGAACAGGGGACGGCTGGCATTACATGTTACAGGTGCGGACTAACAACGCACAAAGCAGATGAATGCGGAGCGTGAACAGCAAAATGTCTACACTGCAAGAAAACAGGACATTGTGCACAAGTCTGCAGAACATCACGTCCGAGTTTAAGGACAAGTATCCCTTTTATTGTTGTTGCTGCCTCCAGTTTACATTTGGCGATGTAAACCAGATTCAGAAAAAAATAATTTGAACAACCTTATTCCCATGCTTCCTCGAAGGCGCGGTGGCCAAGTGGTAAGGCGTCGGTCTTGTAAACCGAAGAGCATGGGTTCAAGCCCCACCCGTGCCTGTTTCATTTGTCACCGCTTTCCTTCAGTTTCAAAGTCTTAAAAAAACTCGCAATGTAGGGATCTCAATAGTAAGAGAACATAACTGTCGCCAGTGATTAGTGTTCCTGCATATCCTGCCTTGTTTTTTAGTCGACAAAGCTTATCTCTCTTCACACCCATCTTCCGAATGATCGCCTCAGCATTGGGAAGGAACGTGCGCTTGGTACAGCCCCCGACTCCACGGTCTGATCACAAATAGATCGGGTGAGCTGTCAGTCCAGGTTGGAAGTTACGTTCGTAAGCACTTAAAATCTGATTTAGGAACGAGAAGACCATGCTTTTTTATACGAGTAAACGATAAAATAATATACTGCCTGCAAGACTATGTCAAGTTCAAGTTCAAGTCCAAGTTTATTGTCATTATACTCATACACAGGTATAAGGTATAACGAAATGCTATTTAGCTAGCTCTCGGACATAAGTAGTACAAAGAAAAAAACACAGCAACAATACAATTGTATAACAGAAGAAAGACAACAGCCGATGTGCATAAAACAACAACAGGCAGTATGCAAAACAACAAAAAGGTAACAGGTTATGTGCAAAAACATGCATCAAAAGAATGAAATAAAGGGATAGAAATGATGGGGAGTGAGCTTTTGACATGTATGGGAGAGGTAGATTTTCAATGTGTGTTTGGGTTTTTGGTAAGAAAGAAGGCACTGTGAGTTTCAGATCATAGGTGAGAGGTGAGGAGAGAGTGAGAGAGGCTGGGAGTTTAATAGTTTGATAGTGCGGGGGTAAAAACTGTTTCTGAGTCTGGTAGTCCGGACCCGAATGCTCCGCTACCGTTTTCCATGTCATGCTAAACGCCACAAATTGTGTTCGTCCAGTCGTATCAATCGTCCTAAAATTACGGAAAATCGGATGCGACTGGTGCAATCAGCACACATTTTTTCAGGATAGTCGAGCGGTTTAAAACAGCAAATTCACAGCTTCGTGTCTTTTAAGCTTTGTGTTTCACTCTCCAAACAGAGGCACGGGTTCAAATCCCACTTCCGACAGTCAGGCGTTTTACCCTGTCTTTTTTTACCTGCCTTTACACTGTTTCAGTCTTATTGTGCTCACTGACAATCACAGTACGAGGAAAACGGAGAAACTGCTTAGCAAAAACAGGGACAGAAAAAAGCTTCGTAAACACGTGAATGTGGTTAGCAGCAGTAAGGTATGCATTCAAACGTTTAAGGCAGATTTATAACAGCAGCAGAAGAAAGGTGCAGCCTTTGTGAGAATTCGCAGGTTTTTATGCTGCTTGGACTTCTTTCAAGCCTATGAAGTGACCCCCGTTTTATTTTCATTTTCAAACTTCAGAACCGAATAACAAAAAGGTTTCATGTGTGACAGCATTCCGTTGCAAATACCGGTTCCACGATGTATTCAGCGACGGGAATTAAATATTTTAGTGCTGGCTCAAATGCGAGGAATTTCAGAAAAACCCGGAAAAGCAACGCTTGCAGTAAATGACAAATTTAAAGCGTGTAGTCAGCATGAACAGAACAATGCAATGCTCTGTAAAAACGATCTGGAGCCGCAATTACTCTTTTATCTCGGGCAGTTCATTCCGATACGATGTTTCCGCAGAATAAATGAAATGCCAACTCCAAACATGTTGTTGCCATTATTGTTACTCCTGCTGCTGTAGTTTTAAGTTTTAATCAGTGGGTATGTAATGTTGTAAAGGGGCTGGACTACTTTGTTCAGTCCAAATTCCATTATGTGAATTTATGCTTTTTTAATATAAGCATTAACAATACAATGCGTGCTCAAAAACCGTTACTTATTAGCTTAAGAAGCGGCAGTGTTTTGACAAAGTGTGGTATTCGAACAGAAAATGCTGAAGTGTTTAATACTTGCTTGTGAGCAGATCTCCCTCGATTTAGACAAACTCTTGTTCGGCCGATGATTTCATATCAAAATCTGAATCAAGTGGAAAGAAAGCTGAATTACGCTGGGTACTGGGTATCACTGTTACGCCATCAGGTCATGCTAGGAGGATTGGGGGATCAAATTGACACAGAGGGACCCAATGTGGGGGCTGAACCCACAGTTCTGAGATTAAGAGATTCTTGCTCTATGGACTGCGCCTATATAACTCTTGTGCTACAGCAGTAATGTTTCTGGGTGTGGATGAACATGACATAATAGGTTGACAGCAGGAACACGTGGCCCACAGGCAGTGACAGTATCGCTATCACATTTGGCTGCAGTATATTGTGTTGAGAGCAGCAATAACGTTCCTGCAGAGATGGGAGTGCCTTTAATACAGCTTTTTTAATCGGACAGAGTAACAGGAACTGACCTAAAGTTTCGGCTGTGGATCCATCTCCACATGGGGGAAAGAGACAGTAAAATTGCGATGAAGAAACAGAAAGATTTGCTCGCTGCAAAGTAGGAAAGAGGTGGTCAGACACATAAAACAGCTTGGTGATAATTTGCAGCGACAGTTTTATGTTATTTAGTACACGATTTCTCTTCATGTTCCTTAAGATGTGTAATTTGTATGTTGGTTGTATGAGAACATGTTCTTCTAAAGTCCTGTCAATTGACAGAGGAGAGCTAGCTGGTGCAGTCGAACAAATCCGTGTCATATTTTTAAAATAGTTTAGCTAATGAGCAACGAGAGTATAAATGAATTCTCCCACCCTCCATTCGAAGATAAAACTCCATGTGCGAGTCTAAGTTTCCTTGAAGCTACTGATGTTCGTCATTATTGGACATTCCCGGTGATATTGATTAAGGAGCTCAATTTTTACTTGTTGTAGTTCAACATGTGCAAAACATTCGTATCCCCTGCAAATATCGGCAAG
Organism: Lepisosteus oculatus; assembly: GCF_040954835.1. NCBI lineage: Eukaryota > Metazoa > Chordata > Actinopteri > Semionotiformes > Lepisosteidae > Lepisosteus > Lepisosteus oculatus. The sequence goes on from NC_090709.1 coordinate 30,280,856, forward strand.
GTCAGTGATATTCTCAACAATTTGTGCCATTGCAATTCGTGCAATTCATGCCATACTTTTTCGAAATGTATTCTGACATGCCAGGATCATATTTAAAAAACTGGTGCCTTAAAATTTCTTGGACTTCAGGATTTTGATAGTCTGTTACATTGTCTTTCACACGTCGGTGTCAGAACTGTGAGACATTTTCATAATCGGGGGGAAGGCCGTAGCAATAAGCAGAAAGTGCATTCACCTTTTCTCAGTGTAAATCCGTGTTGTGGTGAGTTTTTAAAATTGGTTTGCGATTTTCTGAAATATATTCCATACAAAAATATAATTTGGACAGTCGCTATTTATTTGGATATTCCCTTTCAGTGAAGATGTCTGCAGTATTCCAGCCGGATTAGTACTGATCGAAGAGAGCCATCTACAGGCAAAAGGCGACATAACATCACAGCAGCACCATTTAAGGTGGAACGAAAAACACGCATAAGAAGCTGGCGAATAAGAAGCCAACTTAAGCCTCGTAGCAGACCCTGGGAGGCACGCTCAAAATAATCATCTTTCCCAGTACTTCAGAGTCATATTTAGATCGCTTTACTGCAATTTTATTTGACTGATGGGAGATGTGAAGCCATCGAACCTGTACTGCGCTTTCACATTGAAATTGAAGCCATTTCTCATGCTTTCTCTCAGTGTCCGGGCTGCAATTGCGTGTAAAGAAGGCGACTTGAAAATGAAACGTGTAATCACTTTACAGAGGGTCTTCACGACGGGGTGCGTCAGCTAGTTCTCCATTATTGTCAGTTTACTGGACTTCTGAAGAAACCTATCTACAATGAAGATACAAACTGCACGGTTTAAGGCACATGAAGATAAATCTGTTTGCTGATTGACTCAAAACATGTCGATACAAATAATCTGCCAGGCTGATTTACTTGTCCGACCACCTCCCTCCGTCCCCCTTTGCTGTTAGCACAATTCTTTCAGTTTCTTTTCTTGTATTTTCCTTGCTATTTTATTGTTCCTTTTCCCCAGGTGGAGATGGATCCACAACCGAAACCGTTTTCACCCTGTGTTTCTGCACCGTCAGTCTGTATGAAGAACAGAAGGTGCACAGCTCCAGTGGCGCAATCGGTCAGCGCGCGGTACTTATACAGCAGTGCACAGCAGAGTCATGCCGAGGTTGTGAGTTCAAGCCTCACCTGGAGCAGTGTCTTTCTCTACTGAGCGCAACTGTCGAGTTTAGATACTCTTAGATATTTGATGGAGATAAATTAACATCAAACGAACAAGTAACGATTTATTTCGAGTCACAATCAAAGAAGGCTCCACAGCTGAAACGTTGTGTTTACCTCTATTTTCAGCATGGAATAAACCTATACTTTTCCATTTGCAGCCCACACATGCTGTGATGCAGCTCCCTACTTAAATTACTATCAGCTGTATACCTCCAGTTGACCTGTACACAAATATATGAGAGGGGTCTACTGAGACGAGAGGAGCACTGAAGACTTGATAAAGCTCTCGCATTAGATTATGTGTTTATGTTGTTCCCCAGATTTGTTTTAATGTTCTTTTTCTTTTGAAGTTGTTGTGTTTGGTTGTTTTTTTATAGTTGCTAGACAACTACAGGGATTTACCTAGGTTCCCGTAAGACTTCTCGTTTTGTGTTTGTTGTGTTTTCGGGTTACAACAATTTTTTTTTTCTATTGATAGGACCCCACGCATTACTGTGGGACTAGTTAACTTTAGTTCATACATTGTACCTGAAATTACCACATAAACTACTACTGTACTCTGTTTTCCTTTTTTTTTAAAAAAAGGCAAACCTAATGTTTGTTTCTCCTTGCTTCTGATTGGTAGCTACAACGGGTCAGTTGCAACAAACTGGCTGCTGAAATTTGTCAGCAGCTCTGTAGCAAACCTGTTTTCAATTGCAACAAACCTAAAATAACAACTGCTCCCCATTAGATGTTACTAAAGTAGGAGACTAAGCAGACGAAGTGGAACAATAGATTACATTGGAACTGTCCTGAATGTAGTGGAAATAATATCGTCATTAAGTAATGAACAATTGCTTTCCAGACACTACAATTATTCACAAGGAATTTTATCAATACATATTTTATTAATAAAAGTGTAATATCTTAATAATGAAGTTTAATGTTATCTATATTAGTAGCTGTATTACAGGTAATGCATGCACAGACTTTATTATACTATAATGAATTTTCAGGTATCCCGGGGAGAGAACTGAAATGAAGGAAATACATATTTAAAAGGGGTGTAAGTCTTAAATGTGTTCGTTCACATAGGGGTGTTAATTGAATAGATTTGTTGTAATATTATTTGACTCTACACTTCTGTTTCTCAGGAGACAGCATTAATATCGGGGATTTGCGGATACAGATAATAAGTTGTACTATACAGGCAAATGTATGGTTACCTTAATGAAAAAAACTCTTATCATTAACCTTTTCAACATTATTATTTAAGACAGTCTTTCAGAACAGTATTCTCGTATTAGTGGCTATAGTCTAATGATAACGGTGGTGAAACAGGTGAAATGTGCGGAAAGAATTGGAGATGGAACAGGAGACTCATCCAATCGATAGAAAGCTTGGGTAGGACTGCACAAACACGATGCCAGTACTTAGTAGCGTCATTTAAAAAAATACGTGGTTTAACAATATCAACTGCTCTTCTGTGAGCTCAGCTCCACTACTAGTAATACATTGCCCAAATTTTCAAATTAGATACATGTGTTTTCTACATGTATATAATTGGTACTTTTTTTGTTTTAACTGATTTAAAATATAATCTTTATAAAACAGACAAAGGGTTTATGTGTCGCGCATGAAATTCACACACAAGTAAGGAAAGATATCGCGCTTAGGAAGAAATCCAGAGTGCAGACGCCGGCGATTGAAAACAACCACATACAGCCTGTATGTGCTCTACCACTGAACTAAACTTCTGACAACTACTGTATCTTTATCTGCAGCACTTTCTTTTAGGAAGAGTGAGGAGTCTACAAGCCTAGAAAATAAGACAACTAAGTGAAAGATAAATTTTCACTTCTTGATTAAAGAACATAAAAAACACCTTTCTTCCAGCCAGATTCAAACCAGAGAGAAAAGAGTTCCCAGCTGTTTCCACTATATTCCTCCGCTCTTACAACTGAGTTATCGAAAACACAGGAAGCCCACCTTTTGTCTTACATAAAGCACAATGTAGTGCAGTGGTCCTATTTATTTAAATCCCAGTTCGAAATCAAATCTCATTCCCATAGTCCTGTTTAGTTTGAATTTAAGCAGTTGTAGCAGCAATACTTGGTAATAAGACAGAATTAAGCGTTGCTGTGCTTTCCTAAATGAGGCCCCATCTCACTCTCCATCTCTGTGGTGCAGCCACAGAGAAAGTATTCATGCAGGCTGATTTAAGATATTTTCTTTTGATAAGGGACAGCTCCCAAACAGGGATGCATTTAGATAAGCCTGGCTATCATGATCAATGGTCATCCATTGGCGCCTATCTGTCTAGGGAGTGCCAAATGGACATCTGGACTGCATTCCTAAGTGTCAGGAGTAAGTGACTCGTATCTCACCTTGATCAACCAATCAGGGATTTGCAGGGCGTGGTAACACCACGTGGGTCTCCAATGCCCGCCAAAATCTCAACCAATCAGCACACATCTGTGTCTTGGTTAAAAAGGGAGCGCAAGCTCAGATCGGGGCTCTCCTTGGCCATTTTCGCGCATCCTCAGAGACAATCACATGATAACTGCTGTTGTCTGCACTGGGACTTGGACTTTGTTCTAAGCGCGAGGCCGAGGATCCCATACGTACTCAGAATTCTACCAACGTGAATGCTCCGCTTGATCAACGGCAGCCTACAGTTGGACCCTCGTCGACAACCTGAATAGCTTATTCAGTAGCAGCGCTGGTCCGGGAACGAACCAGCTTCTTCCCGGGCAAAAGAGTGACTTGTGCGGACTCGCGGTCACACTCTGTGCATAGATACTTTCTACTAGCCAGCTGGACTGCTGGTAGATCCCCTCGGAGCAATGACTGCCCTGCGCGTTGCAGTTAGATTCCTCCGCCCGTCCAACTCCGAGCTGCACCTCTACTGGTTGGCCGGTAGCCAGAGGACGCCGGGACAACGCCCATTGGACAACCACTGGAACCAAGGCTGCAACAGAGCCTGTCAGCTGGTTTGGTGTTCGTGCCGGGAAATTCCAAATCCATACACAGTGGATAAGTAAACCCCATGTCCTACATTGCGTCTCGAGAATTCAATTGTACCTCAACACAAGTTGTTATCAATTTAATTCACGAGTATTGCATTTACTTCCGAGTTTAGAGTAACAGTGGGTAATAACGCTGATTAGCGATTTTGTAACCGAACGATATATATTGACATATATTCTCTGTTGTGTATCTCTTTGTGTTTGCATCTCTTCGAGATTATATACCTTGTATATTGATAATCCTCACAGTAAGGTCTGCCGCTTGTATCCAGGCAGACTGGTATATGTTTGGTGCACAATTTATATTAATAACTGTATCTCGTGTATTGAACATGTGTGTGTGCGTTGTTAGTTGTTCTGACGATTGATTTTCTAAAAACCACAGCGAACCACCTCGTGATTACTGCTACATGAATAATTGTCTCAGTAAACCCATCAAACCTGTACACAGCTAAGGAAGAGTAGCTCGGAAAATACCCAACTCAACAAGCGAGCGCATTGGTTGCTCTTGCTCTTAATGCAAGGAGCTGTTTTTTATTTCACATTCATCATTATTATCCAAAAACAGCTGCACAACTGGTCGCATTTGTGATTATGTCACTTCTCTGCAAAACTGGAAACTACTGTAGGTTTATGTAGCGCCAATACATTTAGCTGCTACTCCTGCTGCTACTCCTTCGTCCTGTTTTTAAAAAAAACATAAACAATTTTCTAATGAACAACTCATGAATTATTGCCAGGATCTATATTTAGCGTTTGGTAGTGATAACACTGCAGATATTGATTGAGTAGAAATTCATGATGTATTAACAGCTTTATCTGAAGCGAGAAGTCCTAGAACGCCATCTATGAAGTTTTAGGATTCATACCAAGAAATGCCTTTTATTTCCCACCCCAACTGCTGCTTTGGCATTACACATTATGTGAACATTACCAGTTTTGGTAGCTTCTGGGCACGATTTTTCTAAATTGAAACTTATTACAAAATTCTTGTAAATCAGGACTAATTTTAATATCAAATGAAATTACTACAGAAGAAAAGGCTTAACTGAAATATGAATAAGACTATGCAAGCCTAAAAAGTAGAACAATTCAATTTCTATAACTTATTTTTAATTTTTTTAGAAATTGGCTCACACACTGGAAAAGACTAACGTTTCTCTTTGTTAGAGTATGTGAATAACAGTTTAACCCCAAATGTTTGTAGTTGTGATTCTGTTAAAATTCAATAAATCGTCTATCAACAGTAAGAAATTATAAAGAAAGAAAAAAAATGTTTTATTACATAAACTATAAGACAATGAAGAGAGTTTACTTCGCTTTTTTTCTTTTGACTTATGCGTTCAGGATCCGAACCCATCTGTGGACGGTTGTGTTTCTTGAATCTCTTGTAATCATCAAAAGTCGTTGTTTTGTGCTTCAGTTTTTTCTCGAGTTGTACCATGGATATTTTATATGATCAATACTTTACATGCTCTTTTGCATTTTTCTTCACATACAGAAAAAGTTCAAGTTGTTCATATCACTGTGCTGCACATTTACGCTGGACCACCTGTAACAGTAGAGGACACGCAGTGAGGAATTCGTGCAGCTTTCAGCTCAGTGCGGAGTCCAGAGGGAGGGCTCGCTCGCTGAATGATCTCTCAGGAAATCCCGGGTGAGATTCAAAAGGTAAACCTGGCTCTCTATGAACACGAGCAAAGAGTTCTCACTCAACAGAAGATTGCAATGTGAGTACAGTAATATAAAACACCTGAAGATGCCAGGGATTGAACCCCGGACCTGTGGAGCAGTAAGTGACTTGTAACGCTGACATAAGAAATACTTACATAAAGTGCTTTTACTGACCATATTACAAATCACAGGAAGTAAGGTCTTAAAACATTGGGCAGTAGTGGGATTTAAACCCACGCCCCTGAGAGAGTGGAGCCTAAAATCCAGCATATTAGACAATTCAGCCACACTACCTCTGGCCCCTTCTCCTTTCCTCTCGTTGCTGAGTATAGGTGCCTTCATGCAATTGAGCCAGTTTTGAATCCCAGCCAATACATCTCCAAATCTTTTCAAATGAATCTGTGATCTTGTAGCACATCCTCTGAAAGAAGCAATCGAAATTGGAAACGTCTTCTTCAACACTGAAAAGCTCAATTAGGACGAAGCAGTTGTACACAGGACAGCAGTACCGTATATGTTCTTGATTGATTCAGACTCGTTCTCAGTGGTTCTTGCTCACCAAATAACTTAAAAGCTGAGGAAGAACGCTACGAAAAATACTAATCAAAATACAAAATAATAATCATTATTAACCAGAAACAGCAGAAAAACTGGTCACATCTGTGATTATGTCGCTTCTCTGCTTCAGCAAGGTCAATAAAGGACTCTCTGAAAGTAGTAAAACACTGAAGAACTGCAAAACTGAATTCAAAATCATATTAGGAATTCTGAGTGATGCCTGCTGACATGCAATCCAATACGGATGTTGTCTTTAAATAAGAATTCTCTATGTTTCCCTGCCTTTTCCCTGGAGTGAAACTATTGGATTGAAGGAATTCTTATCATAGGTTTACAAGGTGCCGTTGATATTTGGATAAATCTATGAACTCGTGATTTTTATATACTTTAAATATCGGCCATATGCACAGAATAAAATGACAGTACTAATGATTTTTCCTGAGACGAAGCACAACTTATCTTTCCAAGACAGCTGATAAAGGCAAGCCAGTGGATACTCTAGCAGAACATGGAAAAACGTTCAGCTTTGTAACCAACAAATTCCCCATTTAGATCTGACATGTGAGGTATGCTTTATGATTGCTTGAAGTGAAACCCACAATCTCTTTGGAACTTAGACAAGTTATTTCTGATGGAGCCCTATGCGGAAAGACTTAATCAGCTCTACCCCTGAGGATGACTCGACTCGAAAATGCAGAACATTAACGTTTCACAGATAAAAGCAGCACAACCGACATTAAAATTGAGGGCGCATTGTGATTTGCACTGACTCAAAAGTGATCTTGGTAGACAAACTTCCCTGCTGAAGGTGGAAAAAAGAATTTGTGTTGAGAAGAAGAAACACTTTTTTCTCCCTGCTTTGATGTTAAGCTGATAAAGTAGCTTTTAACACATTGCTCCACTTGGTGGTTGTAACACAAAAACTCTTAGCAGCAGTGGGATTCAAACACACACCTCCAACAAGACTGGAGCCTTAATCCAGCACCTTAGACCACTCAGCCACACTAACCACTGTGTCCTGTCTCTTTGTCTCATTACTTGCCCGGAGGAAGCCGGGTGGCTTTTGCTCTTGTCCAACAGTGGCGTTATGACTATGGAACCGACTGCACCTGCTTTTTCTGAGATGCTTCCCCTCTCATGGTGAGATCTCGAATTCTTAAACACCTCTGGATAAAGTTCTTCTGTGGAGCAGGCTACAGACCTCTGCGTACAGCACCCTTGATGTTGTTTTATTTCTATAGCAGCACCCATCCGGAATTTGTTTTTGTTTTACTTTTTATTTGAACAACAAAATAGATTCAATATAAACAAGAGCACATATAACGTATTAATAGACTCGTGAGGGGCACATAAATAATACAATCAGACTTTATGGAAAAAAAAGTTAAACAAAGTATATTTCCTCAATTACAGGACAGCACAAACAGTTCTTAATGCAGAAATGGAAGCCTGTCTAAATTTTCCTTTCTGTTAAAGACATTTCGGGAATCACTTTTTTTGGGACACTGATTTTTCTCCTTTGGGGAGCTAAAGAAGACTATAGGGTGTGGCACAGTGGTAGTGCAGTTGATTCTAGCTCAGAAAGTTGCGCGTTCAAATTAGGTTGGGGTCAGCTAAGAGTTTTTCACCATCTGCTGGTGCTGAACGCAGACTTCTCACCATGTAGTTGAGTTCTTCTCAATATCTCAGCATCTCCAAAACATCATGTCCAACTTTAGAGACAGCTACATCAGACAATGAAAGTTTGAGACCACTTTATTATTACAGGTTCTAGCAAACCTGAAAGCTAAGGCGTTTCAGGCCACTTTTTTAATTAAAAAAGTGTCTGAAGCCTCTAAATAAAATTAGGCTTTTTTAATTGTGTATGAAATTCACTCCCATGGGCTCTGAAAGGGGAAATATACTGTTGGGATCCTCGCAAGTGAGGTGTCTCTTCTTGTGGTGAAGCACAGTCATACCTGACTTGTCCGGAATGACCCAAGACAGACTTTATCCAGAAGCGACGGCACCACTCCAAGTAGAATGAGAGAGAAACACAGCACGACACGGGGAGTCAAGAGGCTCCCACAATTCACCTTTCCTCACATTACTGATTTCTTCACTAACATTTTGACCGTTTTACAATCACAATGACCGTTTCACATTAAATAAGTTTTTAAACCATCAATATTTAAGAAAAAAAATAGTACATTTTTTTCCAATTATTAAAAAAAACATTAAATGCCTTGATTGCATAAAGTTTCACAGACAGAAGCAGCACGCCAGCACAACCAACATTAAAATGGAGGGCACACTACGATTTGCATTGACTCAAAAGTGATCTCGGCAGACGTCATTCCCTGCATAACGCAAAAGGTGGCAAACCGCATTTGGTTTGAGTGGACGCAAGAAAGTTTTTGTTTTCTGCCTTGATGTCAAGCTGACAAAGTATCTTTAAACACTTTGCTTAGTTTCTCGAGGGACTGCCAAAAAGCAGCTCCCTCCCCTTTGAAGTCAGTTGGAAGAGGGTCGGTTACCACTGTACTGTGTCTCTTTGTCACATTACTTGCTCAGAGAAAGCCAGGTGGCTTTCGCTCTTCTGGTCCGACTTAGTGGCATTACGACTGTGTAACGAACTGCACCTGCTTTTTTTGAGATGCTGCCATTCTCGTAGTGAGATCTAGACTTCTTTAACACCTCTGGATATAGTTCTTAAATGAAACAGGCTTCAGACCTCTGCGTACAGCACCCTTGATGTCATTTTATTTTTACAGCAGCCGCATCCGGAAAGTTGTGTCTTTTACGTTTTATTTGAACAACAAAACTACATACAATACAAACAAGAGCACATATAACGTATCAAGAAAATCTTCAGGGGCACATGCTATAATACAATTACACTCTATGAAAAACGTTTACACGACGTTAATAAAGATAAGGTCCGCACAGCTTGTTCTTACATTTCGAAAGAGTCCGTATATACCCCTTTACGTCTATTTTGAACTGTTCAAACGTAGGACTCTTCCCAGACCATTTCACTTTATACCACATTCCTAAATGAGGATGCATCTCCCGTTTTAGAACTATTTTGGGCGGTATGGCTTATACAACACACCCACAGTATTCTAATGGTGGACTGCAGATCTGTGCTATAGTTCAGTCGAATTCGAAGGATCCAGCAATCGTACTGGATTTGACTAGGATTCTGAAATGTCACTTGCAAAAGTATTCAGGTTTGCTTGAACCTTTGATAAAAAAAAGTGATCTAATCTGAAACTACCCATTTTACAATCTCTGAGGTAGTTGTCACTAAACTCGGACGTGATGTGGCACACATGTGCCGTGTGCCTTTACTTTTCTAAAAAACTGGTATCGGAAAAAGTTTCTTAATATTTCTTTTGATTAGCATGCAAGAAAATGTGATCATTACCTATGGAATTTCCCGCCAGCGTGGAGCTTGAATTCACAACCTTGAGATTTAGTGTTCAAGAGTCACAGAAGAGGTCGGCCTGGTCTTCAGTTTGCCAACGATAAGCTCCGGCAGTGCTCCTCTGTAAAGCAGCTTGTTTGGATCGGTTATGTGGGACGGCATTTCGATACTAAGATCATTTGCAGTGCACTCAAAAAACATAGATGAAGAAGGTGTCACAGTAAGGTGAACCCAAGGGCGAGGGATGTTCCTGCTTCGTGTACATCTACACCACCTAGCAATACAAACGGGGTGCTAGGGCCCCTCTACATTACCACAGGCTCTGTTTGTCTCCCAGAATCACCAATGCACACACAGACCAGCGACAAGCATTTGTATTGTATAAGTGCCCTTTTTATTTTCCAACTACATTCACATTCACTGTCACCCAAAAACACAACGAAAACAGAATTCACAGCAGCAAAAGGTCCTTCCCAGGGTCAAAATGAATACAGAGGGGCAGCAGTCTTTTCTGTAAAATACATGAGAGAGGTTACTCGATCGTCTCTACTTAGTACCTGTAGTCTCTGATGGCCCACTTTGAGGAGAGGGGTATCGCCCAGTCCTATTTCCCCAGTCTCTGTTCAGGTAACAATAGAAATCCTCTGCGACTATATTACATTCCTCTCAGTTTGAATCGGCTAACTGTGCCAGTTTCCTTGTTCCTCACCTTCAGGTGTTAAAAGTCTCTGTACAGTACCTCTGTTCCAATGCCAATGTCTCTCGTTGTCGTCAGTTACTGAACCAGTAGATCCTTGCCTCCAGGTATTAGAAGTCTCTGCAGAGTTCCTCCGGGGTCTTGCACTCTGCAGCGGGGTCTTGCACCCTGCAGCTTCCTTGTGCTGCCTGTGTCGTCTCCAGGATCCAGTGGGAATCGGGAGCCCCCTCTGTTCTGTCTCAGGTCTTTTTTATCCCTCTCCTTAGCCAATCCCTTTCAGGGGGGTTTCCACTGTCCCTGTCAGAATCAGGTCTGCCCAGTATTTTTCCAGGAGGAAGCTTGTGTTGTTTGAGGAATGTGGGAGTGCTGAGCTAGGTGTCATGGAACCTTATCAGTTCACCCCTTGGTCTGGCTAAAACTGGCTCAGCGACTCCTCACACCTCCAAGTCTCGATACCTAATTGCTCCCTGAACGACTTGGGTTTGACTGTTTTTACTGACTGTTCCTGTATTAATTGGGACAACTGCAGTCACCCCCTTGAGTGAGAGGCAACATTGACACCATCCTGGAATTCAACATAACCTAATCAATCACAGCCTGTTTCTGCCTCAATAACCCACACCCTGTAACACAAATCAACATAACCCAATCAATCCCAGACCGTGACTGCCTCAATGACCCACATCCTGCGACACAAGCTTCACCTGGAGCACAATGGCTGTGTTTTCAGCTACGGAAACTTCCTGTTGACAAGTCGGTGTTTGTGTTGCTTTTTCTGCTCAATGGAGCTGTATTAATGCAGGCACACGTGCTTCCACGGCAAGTTATTTTATTAGTGCTCACAAACCAACACACTGCAGACACCTCTGATACTGTCACTGCTTGTGGACCCCGTGTTCCTGCCGTCAGCCTACTATACCATGTTCATGCACATCTAGAAATATTACTGCTGTAGTACAGGAGCGAAAGACGAAACGAAAGCACACCCAGTTTAAAAAGGCACATCTGTCAACTGCTGAACTTCACAAGGATGGGATTCACACCCACATGTGCAGAGCACAATGGATTAGTAGTCCATCGCCTTACCACCCCACCACCTCATCCCAGAAGTTAGCCTCCTGACATGAGTTAGTACTCAAGATGGTCGTCTTTCCTCTACTCAAGGATCATTTTCCTCTTCCACCTGCGATTTCACCATTTTCCTTGAAGATGTCAAACATAAAAAGCATATTGAGCTCCTTGGACTTGAAATTACCAGATAAAAGCCATTTCTCATCACTTGCTCAGCGAGCAGGCGCAGCGCACACAGAACGCAGGTATCTCAGAGCGGTGTGTCTAAGAGGCTGTAAAAGGATAGTGCTCTGTTGGTGCTGTGGCTTAGCTGGTTAACGTGCATGTCTAGTAAATAAGTTTCTGGGTTCAAATCACCACAGTGCTTTTCTCCTCTCTTGCCATGCAGAGTTGGTCGTTGTGGACAGCAACAGGTGTCTGCCTTAACTTTAATGGAAGTGTTCATTTCTGGAACAACTTTTTTAAAAACAAATTCCACACATATTGTGATAGATAAAATACTAATCTTCCCTGTCAGTGCAGAATAATTAGTGCCAGCTGGCATGAAAACGACAAAAAAAACATTTTTGTCTTTAGCGTAAAACCTGTGAATGTAGAAGAAAAGATGACGAATGTCAATTTTTATGGCACCGTGAGCTTGTCCTTCAGTCAAACACGTAGGTAATTCAAACACACCCAGAGATGCACTTTGAATTAGCTTTGACCTAAATACTATCTACTCCAGATGTGATTGGGCCTCTTTCCACATCCTGATATATGCAGAGAACACAAGCTTTTGGCACGAGTGAATATAAATGTAAACATAAATACTATTCAATATATCGGAATTTTGTTTACCTGGGGATCCTCAAATCAGGAGTGTAGAAAAGAACACCGTTAAACACCGGGAGTGCAGAACATGATAAAAGTGTTCTTTAAACAAAAAGTGAAAATAGTGAATATGTCTTTCACTTAGATGTTCATTGAATGCTCAGTAAACGATAAAGCAGAGGCTCGTTTTGTGAATTCTCCTCGCATCAGATTGTCTTGCTTCGACCTTTAAATTGTACACTGTGTAGACCCTTCACTCTCCCTAACTCAATTAAAGAGCTGCAGGCAAAAGTGCCTATCAGTTTAGTTCAGTGGTAGAGCACTTGCATCTCGTGTATAAGGCTTTGTTTTCTACTGCCACTCTGGATTTCTTTTTAAATGCAACATCTTATCTGTGATTGTCTTTCATGTGACATCCCCCGTGTGTGAATTTCAGCATGACACATAAAATCGTTTGAGATGCTATTTTTAAAACAGACCAAACGAAAGACCTAGTAGCTAAATACAAGTAGAAAACACATGAATCTAATTGAGAAAATTTGGACTGGAGCGATGTATAGTATTGTAATGGTTGGGGGTTCAGGTGGGCACCCTTGCCATTGCCACTTAAGTCAGCCCCCCACCGTCGGGGACTCAAACCTGCGACCGCCACCATAGCTCAACAGGGACCCAGCCGCTTGAGCTTAGGGACGGACTCCCTTTAGTTCAACAGGCTGGGTCCCTGTTGAGTGATGCCAGAGGTCTGGGTTTGAGTCCCTGACGGTGGGGGACTGACCTGATGTGGCAGTGGCGAGGATGCCCATGTGAACCCTGGAGCGTTACATTGGTGTCAGCAGTGGGATGGGATAGCCCTTTGCTGAGGTTGGTGAGTTAAGCGGGGGAGAGTGTAACGCATACGGCCACCATTGAGTGTGTAAGAGCCGGCTTACCAGAGCGGTGAGTCACTGCCCTTCCCTGTAATAGCAGGGCCACAGCCGCAGGACTGAAGGGAGATTGCTCTTTAGCTCAACAGGCTAGGTCCCTGTTGAGTGATGCAGGAGGCCTGGGTTTGAGTTCCTGGTGGTGGGGGGCTGTTGTGAACACCGGAGTGCTACGGTATTACTAATAGCAGCACAAAGCTCACAGTGGTGGCTTTAGGGTATCAGAGCCAGTGGTGCAATGGATAATGTGTTTGACTTTGGCTCAGAAGATTGCAGGTTTGACTCCTCCCTGGCTCGTTAAGCTTTTAAACTACACTTCTCAGCGTACACAACCCTTCTATCGACTGGATGAGTCTCCCGTTACGTCTCCAATTCTTTCCGCACATTCTGCTTGTTTCACCACCGTTACTGTTGGACCACAGCCACAGAATCGAGGAGAGATACGGTTCCGATAAACTGTCTTAAATAATCATGTTGAAAAAGGTGACAAAGTTTATTTTTCTTTAACATAACCTTACATTTGCCTGTTCAGTTCAAGTTATTTTCTGTACCTGCAAATTCCTCAATTTTTCTGCTGTCTCCTGAGACAGACATGTGTCAAATCACAATAAGTAATACAATCTATTCAGTTAACACCCAGATGTAACAGAACACATTTAAGACTTACACCCCCTTTAAATATGTATTTCCTTCATTTCAGTTTTCTTACCTCCCCAGGATACCTGAAAGTTCACTATCCCATATTAAGGACTGTACATGCATTACCGGTAATACAGCTACTAATAAAGATATACATTAATCTTAATTATTAATAAATTACACTTTTATTAATAAAGACATGTATTCATCAAATTCATTGTGAATAGTTGTGGTGTCTAGAAAACAATTTTAGCTACAGTAAATATTTCAAGCAAGTGGTGCGTATGTTCGTTACTTTGTGACTATATTATTTCCACTACATTCAGAACAGTTCAAATGCGATCGACTGTTCCTCTACTGAACTACATAAACCCTGTGAAGAGGTGGTTTAAGTTAGTCTCCTACATCGGTAACATCTAATGGGCAGCATATGTTATTTTAGGTTTGTTGCAATTGAGAACAGGTTTAGTAGACAAATTTCAGCAGCCACGTTCGTTGCAATGACCCGTTGTAGGGTCATTGCCAATCAGCTGCAAGAAAAAAAAAACATCATTTGTGCCTTTATTTAAAAAAAAGAAAACAGAGTAGTAGTTTATGTGGTAATTTCAGGTACAATGTAAGAACTTAAGTTAACTAGTCCCACAGTAATGCGTGGGGTCCTATCAATAGAAAAAAAATACTTGTAACCCAAAAACACAACAACCACGATGCAAGAAGCCTTCCGGGAACCTAGGTAAATCACTGTAGTAGTCTAACGACTACAGAAAATAAAATAAACAAATACTTAAAGGAACAACTTCAAAACAAAAAGAACATTAAAAACAAATCTGGAAAACAACAAAAACAGAATCTAATGCGAGAGCTTTTTCAAGTCTTCGGTACCCCATCGTGCTCCCTTAGTCCCAGCAGACCTCTCGTCTAAGAAGATATCTCTCATCTATCTGTGTAGAGATCAGCTGGGGGTCCACAGCTGATGGGAATTTAAGTAGTGACCTGCGTCAGCTGCAAAGGAAAAAGTATAGGTTTATACCATGCTGAAAGGAGAAGTAAACACAACGTGGACCCTTCTTCGGGTGTGACGTGGAATAAACCTTTACCTGTTCCTTTGATGTTAATTTAGACTGGATCTCCAGCAAACACCTAACAAGCTACAATCCCGTTAGATAAGGTGTTAAGGACGACCTATAAGTAACAGTATCTAAAGTGGACGGTTGCTTTCGGTAGCTAAAGACAGGCCACACTGCTCCAGGTGAGGCTCGAACTCACAACCTCGGCATGACTCCGCTGTGCACTGCTGTATAAGTACCGCGCGCTGACCGATTGCGCCACTGGAGCCACGTAGATTGCTTTCCCTTCACACACTGACGTTGCACAAACACAGGGTGAAAACGATTTCGGCATGTTTTCCGTCTCTCCGTGGGAGAAAGGGACAGTAAAAGAGCGAGGAAACTACAAGGGAAGAAAATGAAAAAATTCTTGAAGCCAGCTCCACAGAAGAACTATATTCTTTACTTCTCCTGCCATTGCAATTTGCGCACAGATTTTTTTTTTCAAAATGTATTAGCCTTGATGGGAAAAAAAAAACTAGACTGTGTGCGCGGTGGCCAAGTGGTAAGGCATCGGTTTCGTAAACCTAAGAGCGCGGGTTCAAACCCCGTCCGTGCCTGGTTTGCGTGCCACGATATACCTTTATCTAAATCGTCAATTGTCTTGCAATGTAGAAATCTCTGTAATAATAAGAAAAGAAAAGTAGTTAATAATCCTTTGACAAAGTAACGGGCATCCTCCACTGCTTGTCAGGATGGCTGAGTTGTCTTAGGTGGCAGCCTCAAGAACTCAATCGTGTGTAGTGAGAGTTGTTATTCACAACCCGGATTTCTATGGAAGCCCGTTTCCGCC
Source organism: Lepisosteus oculatus (assembly GCF_040954835.1). NCBI lineage: Eukaryota > Metazoa > Chordata > Actinopteri > Semionotiformes > Lepisosteidae > Lepisosteus > Lepisosteus oculatus. Next base: position 30,296,767 of record NC_090709.1, read on the forward strand.
AGGGAGTAAAAAAAAAACCCGCTATGGTATCTCAGAATTCCGATTTAGCAACTCAGAATTGCGACTTAGTAACTCAGAATTCCTACTTTATATCTCACATTTGCGACTTCGAAATAGCCCATATTTCAATGTCTGTCCTTTTGTTATTGTAACGGATTCGGGTTGTAGGGCTTGTGCCCTCGCAGCTCCCACCCTAGTTCGTGCCTCACTGCATTGGCTCGAACCCAGGTCTTGCCAGCTGAGCTAAAGAAGACCCTTTTAAGTAAAAAAAGACATACAATGAGATATCATAGCGCGTTTTTTTTACTCCCTGACGGAAACGGGCTTCCATAGATTTCCCTTCATGTTCATTAAGATGTTTAATTTGTATGTTGCTTATATAAGAACAGTTTCTTCAAAAGTTCTGTCAATTAACAGTGGAGAGCTAGCCGATGTACGTTTTCATGAAAACTCTCTTTAAGGCGATTACAAGTATCTTGAGCAAATCTGCGTCATATTTTTTTTTAAAAAAGTTTAGCTCAAGATGCAACAGGAGTATAAATGAATTCTCCCGCCCTACATTCCAAGATATGGAATCTTATTTTTCTTGAAGTGTCTGATGTTGGTCGTTATTGGAAATTGCCCGGTGATATCGACTCAGGTACTCAGTTGTTACGTGCTGTAATTCGATACATGCAAAGCATTTATATTCCCTCAAATTATTAATAAGGCCAATAATGTATTAAACATTACATGCCACTTTTTCTCTAGATGATGTTCACGATGGAACAGTGAGAAAGGCATGCCTAGATATGCTTGAACCAGAACCTTACTATCGTTTTAGTCCCGACCTGACCGCACTGAGCAATGGTACGACAGAGACTCCAACAGGTCGGTTTTCTCCTTTTACAGTTTTTGGGAAAAAAATAATCTGCACTTTTAAGCAAGTATTTTATTTCAAATTTTGCAAAGTGTAAGTTTTTCTTGGAAAACGTTGTTTCAGAAAGAAACTGAGTTGATGGGAATAGCCCTGTCAGTAGAATATCGAACGTTTCATCTCAGCTAGTTCTTCTGTGGAGCAGGCTTCAGAACTCTACGTACAACGCCTTTGATGTCATTTTATTTCTACAGCAGACGCATCCGGAATGTTTTTTTTTTACTTTTTATTTGAACAACAAAATAGATTCAATATAAACAAGAGCACTTATAACATCAGTAGAATCGTCAAGGGTACATAAAATAATAAAATTACACTTTCTGAAAACGATTAAACTAGGTAAATCAAGATAAGGTCCGCACAGCTTTAATGTTCTTACATTTCGAAAGAGTCTGTAATTACCCTTTTTCGTCTATTTTGAACTATTCAAACTTAGGACTCGTACCAGACCATTTCACTCTACGTACAGTATATCTCTTTTCGTAACGAAAATGTATTTCCTGTCTTAGAAATGCTCTGGGCGGTATGTCTTGCACGTGGACTGCAGATCTGTGATATTGTCGAATTCGAGGGATCCAGCAATCATACTGGATTTGACTGGGATTCTGAAATGTCTCTTGCAAAGGTATTTGTGTTTGCTTGAACATTTAATAAAAAAGTGATCTGAGACTTCCTAGCTTCCAGTCTATAATCTCACTGTAACTAAACTAGGATGTGATGTTTCGCAGATGTGCAGTGTGCCTTTACGCTTGGCATGTTCAAGACTATTCGTTGCGTGAGCTCCTCACTGCGTGTCCTGTACTGTATTGTGATTTCGTTGAGATTATCTACGAGGAGTACAGCGACTAGAACGCCTTGAACCTTTTTTTCGGTATATAAAAGAAAACGCTAAAGCACATACAAAGTAACTAACATTTCCTATATGTAGGTTTTCTGATTATATCTCTACTTTACTTAAATACCTTAGTGACAGGCGATTCTTTCCGATATTTGTTCAGGCGCGGTTATTGATCCCATACTAAAGATTATTTTTATAAAGAACATGTCACCTGCAAACTCGTATCGAGAAAGTTTTATAATATTACTTTTTATTTAAAAAAGTACATTTATCATAACCTATATGATTTCTTACCAGCGTGGAGCTCGAATTCACAACCCCGAGATTACGTGTTTGGTACTAGTTGCGCCACAGAAAATTGAAATCTCTTATTCATATTAAATACTGCGGCTCCTGTCCTTTTCTTCTCGTCAGAGAAGAGGTCGGTCTGGTCTCCAGTTTACCAACAATAAGCTCAGGTAGTGCTCCTTTGTAAAGCAGTGTTGGTTCACATTGCTTATATGGGGCAACACATCAACTCGATGATCGCTCGCTGTACACGCATGCCCCCCCTTCACTGAAATAACATAGACGAAGGAAACTCTCTTGTCTTGGGCTGCTGTCACCCGGATTCAAAGCGCGGGTAGTGCGGTCACAGCACAAAGTACGGTCCACTATACCATCGCGGTGAGCTGGGACAGACTATCCTTAATTTTATTCAAATGCTCACAGTGTCTTTAATCTGATGGATTCATATACCGTGCTCATGAGAAAGTCACAAACCTGTCATCTACACACTGTTCCCAGAGCTGGATAAGTTATTCCAGATTCTACAGCTCTCTAGCAATAGTGGAAATCAGGCTACATAAATGGAGAAATTCTCTTCAAAATGTGGAAATATATTCCCGAGACGAGTCCTTTCTCAAAGGTCAACTCTGCTTGTAAGTCACCCCTCCCCACATCGCGCGGTGTAGCGGTTATAACCTTCTAAAGGGCTTCAGTGAGAAAGCGGGCAGAAACAAAGCGATCTCTTTCATTTATACGTTTTGCACGCCTGACGGGGTTTTACGGTGCTCTTTTCTACACTGAACTGATCATTTGGACATCGTAAGGGAAGAGAGACACATTTCTATGTAATCAGGAAACCAGGAATCCTAACCGTTAGCCCGTTAGTGCCACAGAGAAAAAAAAAACGTTTCAACGAGATAAAATTGCAGGATAAACACATTTTTTTTCTTTTTCGTAGCGTTTGTGTTTTGTTTGATTTAGCGAATTTTATACACTTTATTTCTGACACATGAGTTAAAAGGCTGGTAGAGTATATTTAATACAAGAGCGCTGAACAACAATTTTCATCTACCGTATTGTAATGTTTTTTTTAAAAAAAAACAAGTTAAATGGATATATAGTAAATGTTTTTTTTCATATAATAGTGTTTATGGTCTGAAAAACATCATTCATTATTTAACGGACATTTGGTATAATTAAAAAAAATACTCATTCACGAATGTTAACATTTTTTACAGTAACGTGTTCTATTGTGATATTGCGCCCCGTGCAGCAATATCACCAGACAGTTTAATGGTCTTAGTTCAAGTGGGTAGCTGCGCCAGCATGCGTAGGCTGCAAAGGAACAAGTAAAAGGTTTATTCCATGCTGAAAAAAAGAAGAAAGAGAACACAACGTTTCGGCCGTGGAGCCTTCTTCAGGTGTGAGAGAGACAGGGCAGTAGGCAAAGGTAAAGTAGCGGGAGAACAAAGGTTGGGAGGGAGGAAGAGTGAGAGGCGGGAGCAGGGGACATAAAGAGAGGCCAATCAAGAGGTGTGAAGTCAGAATGGGTGCAGAGAGGTATGAAATGAAGCTTCCAATGAATGGAGAAAATTTAAAAGAACAGTAGTCTGTCGTTAAGGGAAGGGAGAATGTATGATCCTAGCTGCAGAATAATTTTAGTTTCGGTGGTCTTTCTGATGTATGAGTTTGGAAAACCGTCTTTGAGAACACTGGTGCCCGGCTAGCTCAGTCAGTAGAGCATGTGATTCTTTAGGTCAGGGGTGTGGGTTTGAGCCCCATGTTGGGCGGTGTCCATCTCCTTATTAACAAAGTTTCCTGCTCATCCTTGACCCTCTTACACCTCGATGGTACTGAGCACGGTTTTCCAAACTCATACATCAGAAAGACCACTGAAACTAAAATTATTCTGCAGCTAGGATCACACATTCTCCCTTCACTTAACGACAGACTACTGTTCTTTTCAAATTTTCTCCATTCATTGGAAGTGAAGAGAACAGAACTTAAGCTATTATTTATATAAATGTAGCGTGAGGCTTTAATGTGTTCTATAAAATCGAGGAGTCAACTGGATAGATTTGTTAAATATTTTAGTGATGGGTCTCCGTAATTGTGGTTATCGGAGGAAAGCAGGATGAGGAGGAAAAAGATGGCACCCAAGCATGTTAAAGGAAAAAACTCAGCATCTTAAAAGTGATTTATGATGGTTTACAGTCCCTTTTATGTCCTGTGGCTGTGATCCAATGACTGTGTTGAAACAGCCAGGGTTGTGCTAGCTCTTGATGGACTGGTATGCAAACCAAATGACAGACAAGCAAAGCGTTGTTTTACAATTCTGAAAGCTCGTTCAATGTGGCTTCTTGTGTTTTTATGACTCCTGTTATAGTGCTGGTCTTGTAATGTTGTTGGATTGTGCCCAGGTGTCAGAAGATACCGTCATAAAGGATAAGCACGACTTGGCAAAACAACACGCCAGCAAGCTCTTCCCCACTTTGAAAGGAAGATGTTGGAACAGATTAAAGAGCTTAATCTGAACTGACACAGGAGAGAGAGAAAATCAAAATTCAGATAAGTAAGCACAAGGCACACCCTGCTAAAGAAATGTATTGCCTTAAAAAAATGCTTAGAAGGTCAGAGGAACAATTGTTTTGTTGTTGGTTTTTTTTATTGCTCAAGTATTTTTATAAGTCTAATTTCCAGCTCTGTTAAAAATAAAACTTTAACTTTACTGGTTATTAGTCGGTGTCTTTTGTGACGACTTAGCTATAACAATGGGTTTGCTTATTCATCTGGAGTGTTAAACAAAATTAATGCTGCAATAATACAGTAGTGTTTAATTTCAAATGCACAGCTGCAGTTCTCATTTGTTTCATGACTAATTACAATTGGGTATCTCATTAATAACAATGTAGCCTCATAAGATGAATTGTAGCCTAAATGCAATTCTTAAATTAAAAACTAACTGATTTGCCAGGAAATTTAGTTTGAATATAAACAAGAAACAGAAAAGTAATTGTATATTAACATGGCGTATGTATTATCCTACTAATCGGAAGTGTTCTGATGCACAGTCCCCTGCAGTTCGGGCTAATTAGTACAACAACGCCGAACCGGATTAAGCACAAGTTGAACTGAGCTCCAACTTTGTTCCACATGTTTTTTGCTGCAATTGAACTCAGAGTGGGAGATGATCTCCACAATGTACCATACTAAATTGGTACGCGGCTGTGTTGTAACTCGGGAAGTCCATTGCAATTGACCCTATGGGTTTATATACATGGGTTTCTCTACATCCACTACCATAAGGGAGGAATGGTGAGTTAGAGGGAGGGCACCAGTTTGGTTTATCAAGAATTCACCAGACTGAGTAGAAGTACAGATCCAATCATTCAAAATGTGCAAGGTATGCTGCAGTAAATCGCAGTGCTCGTTCTGCAAAGAACTGTAGGATACCGCATGATGTATCATAGTAGGGTGAAATATCTTGTAAAACCACCAGGTGGAGCTATGAAAGCTCTCATGTGCAGCATTTGGTCTGTTGCCAGAAAACACTTGGTTTTGAATCCCTGTCAATGCTGAGGGACAATTGTTTGTCAATTACAGAATTTAACAGTCTAAACGGTATATGCAATTTAATAATTTTAAGCTTTGTATAACATTGTTAAACATTAAACTGATTAAAATGTACACTGAAGTGTTATAGAGGACACATGTTGTGTATTGCCTCTTACAATTAAAAAAAACATTCATTTGAATGTGATATGAAAGATATTAATAATGAATAACACTGGATAGGCTGTAAGCTCAAAATAGTACTGTAGTCCACTTTCTTTCTAAACATCTGCATCAATTTGTCTCATTCACCTATGATTACTTAAACATTTTGCCTGCCCTTTTCAGCTATAGTTTTTTTGAACCCAGCTCCTGGCATGAGTTTTCCTTTAACAAAAAAAGGAAAATAGTTGGATTTACACTTGTAAGAAACTTTCTGATTTTAATGGGATATGGAATATATTAATAATAAATGACATTGGATGGTCTAAATGGAAGATGTATAGAGGAGACATGTTGAGTCTTTTCTTTTCAGCTTGAAATTAACTTTTGCCTACTACTGTATATTCCATTGCAAACTCTTTATGCAACGCAGCTCCATACTTCTCTCAAAGTCTAGGCTAGGTGTTGCACCCCACTGTGTTTATGTAGATTAAACAGTTCTGCTGGGGGAGGGGAAGGAATTTTCATGCTCTGGTCTCATTGTTGCCCTTTAACATAAGGCAACCAGCAATCAAATGTCATGTTTTTCTGGACTGTAGTTTTAAATCGTGAACAAAGACGTGCCTTATGCATACGGTGTGATGTTGTATTTCCCACAAGCTATACTGTAGTAGCTTTAAAAGTATACATTTGTCCTGTATCAAAGTTTAACTTGTTCAGAGCACCCTACATTACAAACTGAGCGAATTCAACAGTATCGACGGCTAAAAGCAACATGTCAAAATGTTCCCAAAATAACAAGTGAATGAGTTGAGGATTCGATAATAGAGTAATCATAACAATAACTCCCGAGTTGTTTCATACAATCCAAATGAAAGAAGGACACTTAAATAAACATGAAAAGACTGTTTTTTCATTGACGAAAAGTAACGTCACACTCTCTCTTGTTTAATCTGATTGTTTTATTGCTGCACAGACTAAAACCAGAGAGAAAGAGCACCTCTTTCTTTGAAGCATTTTGTTTATCCTATCATGTATCAGTTTCCAATCACACAAAGTAAGTTTTGAGAATCTCCAATTCAACATGCCTATGTGTTCGCGGAGAATGCAAGGCAAGGCCCTTTTCCCTCTGGACCAGTCAACATTTACGGATGTGGTTCACTCCCAGTCACAAAATTACAAAACAGAAGAGCGGCGTAGCGGTCGGCTCTGGCTGTCCCCTCTGTGCCGACACACTGCACATTCAATCCCCCACTCCTCTTGGCTGATGGGCAAAAGGTGGACATCTGGGAGAACTGTACATGGCATTGGCATCTGTGAATTCTGCTGTGTAGATAGTGCTTCCTGAGGGGAGAGAAACAGTGGGGATGGCATCAGCCAATTTCTGGGTGGTGGTGAGCAGAGAGGACATGATGGAGTGTCCTAAGGTGGTGTGTGCTCTGCTGGGGGTGGAGGGATGTGTGGAGATATGCATTGCACCAGGCACAGCAACCTGTGTGGCAGGGAGGGGCACTTTTCAGGAGATGAAGTTCTGTTTGGAGACCCGCTGCTGTCGTAAACACTCCAAACAGGTGCTCTTGCTCTTTTTACAAAACTTTTTACTTGCTCTTTTTGAAAACAGAGACCCACAGCCTGTGGCAAAATAACGGAATCCATGTAAGAAATAACATCACACAGGAGTATTCATCAGTTGCGGAAGAGACGTCAAAATCTTTTTTCATCCATCTTACTGCTTTCTTTTTTACCGTTCCTATAGTCTTTGAATATTGTTTAGTGTGTGCGAGGCTTCCTGAAGAAGAGGCTGTGAATAAAACATTTATAATAAATTATACATTCTAGCACAGCAAAAATACCTTGGATTTTGAAATACAATCGGGTATTTCAAATGAAGCCCCTTTGTACTTTGCAGGCCAGAGCAGCTGAAGCATGACATCTCTTCCTGTAAAAAGTCTTTACCAAGACTCTAAATATCTGACTTTCAGTTTGAAGTGGTACAGCGGATTCCAGGGCATATTCATTCTTGATTCAGGATATATATGAGTGTGCTAATGGTTAAAACTGTGTTTACATGAGGTACAAGCCGTAACATTTTCATTCCGAAAGAAAGCCAGTCTGTGCGCATTTCTCAGCGTGCACATTGTCAGGAACAACAAACCCACAGTGCCAGCAAACCTATCGATAGCCTGTAGGTACTGTCATTGACCAGGTTAAAGTTAGCTTGAAGTTTGAAAATGATTTTGGCACACCTGTAGCATTTTCACAAAACCTCTTAGGGTTATGAAAACACTTGCTTTGTGTGCAAACTACATTGTGACCGTTTTCACAGCCTTCACTGTCATTTTTAAGCCATCAAAACTATTAGTGAGCTAATTATCTTTTGAAACCTCTGGTTTTTCATTGATGTGTAACTACGCACTAACTGGAACCCGGGGGACTGCTGTGTACACACGTTCACAATGCAAGAAATACTGGTCAATACGGCTTTGTGTGAAAAAAAACAGTATATCGCCATAGGAAGCAGGACAGCGCAGTCTCCAATTACCCAGACTGTATGCACAGGAATAAAGCTTTGTTTGATTTCTGAAACCCTTTCTTAATGTCTTGTTTTCATTCAGGTAAGGGTCAACTATATATACACTATAGTGCTAACAGCGGGAAAATTAAATATATTCATTACTCAGCAGCTTAATTAAAACAGCTCCAATGATGTTCAAACCGATTTTTTACACAGAAGACTAATACAGCTTTGCATTCTGAATCTCATTTTCTCATGCTTTTAATTAATGTGGCATTCTGCGCTGGGATAGGGGTATGTTGTTCACAAACCAATAGCATTTAAACTACAGCACCCACAATGCTGCAACCAAGTGTTTTACACACCAGACAGTCCCCCTCACCTTATACAACCTTGCTTGGGGTTGTGAAACCTTTTTTTAAATTATTTTTTCAATACGGCACCATTAAACATGCATTACACTGGGATGGGGGGGTGCTATTCATGAGTCAAAAGCTTCATCACAACATCTGAAAATTTTAGATTTGACATTCTTTTTATTTCACGCTTTCTTTTAGTTTTTCCTAATTTCACATTTTAAATAAGCTGTATCTGTAGCAAATCACAGTGAAGGTGTGGTATGCAGATGTGACTGTGTAACCATCAGGCACGAAGGAGAGAAAATCAAAAAAATCTCTGGGGGTCCAAGGCCTGATGATTGACCTCCCCTCCAGGTATGACAAGTAGTTACTAGAAACAGTTCACATGCACCACCATGCAGATTGACACGGTGAATTCTATTGCCTGTATTATGTCAGGCTAGATATTAATGTTGAGTATGTCCCATCCACTGGGTTGAGCAGTACAGGATCTTGAGTTTTGTAGGGACTCATATCGGCTGGGTTCCTTGCTTCAGAAATCCAGGAGGATCCCTTGTCATGCGGAACAGAGCTCAATATCAACCAAAGGCACCGAAGAGAGAACAGTGGCAGGCATGGTGTGGAGAAAAAAAATGGGTTAGACACAGAAAAAACAATTGCAACGTGGTTGTCTACTTACCCACCTGATATCTGTTTCTGCACTTCCTAAAGAATTAGATCACTCAGGATCAATAAGACTACAGAGATGATGTAGAAGACTACAGCATTGTTAAATATGCTTGTAGGTATGGGGCATCCTTAATAAGGTATGACATATTTCTACAATTTAGGGGCTGTGTGCCTAAATGCTCTGCTACCTGCTCGCTATTATTAATGTAATCTGTTTATTGATCTAGACAGCATCCTGCAAATGCCATAATCTTACTGGAAGAAAAGGATCATTTTGGTGTATAGGCTGTTCTTTTTTGATGAGTCTCCAAGCCTGGAGATGTACACGGTATGATATTGAAAGTCAGTGGGGTTCGGACTTCGATGATGTGATTGTGTTTTATTCTTTCGGTTAGAATCCTTTTAGTACTGTGTCCTGTCTGAAAGGTACTGTAGAGATGGTACTATTTGGGTAACCTAATAAGGAATCACGTTAGATACACCTCTGTTGGATAGAAGCCAGTTTTCTTTGATCTTTCTTACATCGGAGTGGAATAAATCATGTCATGGTGACATACTGTTGATTTAGAATTCTTTGCACTACTACTTTGATGTTAACACTGTGTAGTAATCATATATAAAAGGGACTGTGTTGTGTTATGATGAACTTTTTTACCGTTTTCATAATACTTTGTTTGGTTTCTGGCAATAGATAACAAATGGTTTCTAGTGATTTTTTTGTGTTCTAGTGTTTTTCATTATTTTTTCGCAAAGTGTCTGAAAGTTTACTCTTACCCAAGAGATTTTTGGGGGAATATTGAAACTTGTACTTACATGTCTTTTGGAGTTGAATTCTGCTGAGAACACATTGACAGTCTTCTTGAGTTTCCAGCATGTCTTTTATGTAATGCTTGGGAGTAGGGGGTGGTTGCTCACTCATCAATAGTGCCTGAAATATAAAACCGTAAGAAGGGTTACGAACTGCAAAGAATCCAAAGAGTATTAATGGGTCACAGATCAAGATCTAGGTATTTGCAGAATTTGACAGATCTCTCTTGATCAAACTCCTTTTTTCTTACTTTGTGTTTTTATAGCAAGACATTATATTGTTTCTGTGCTAAATGGCAAGCTCTTTAAGGTGTTCATGTTCGTGCCTTTGTTTCTATATTATTGGAAAGAAACCTAGTAATTGATTTGATGCATCCATATCTAATCATCAACCTGATACACAGTAATTCTATCTTCGAGATGCCTGTGTCATGTAATAAATTGCAAAGATTATCAATAATCTTTTATGCCTTTTTATGCCTTCTTTGGAGTGTTTTTTGAAAAGGTATCTCTAATTTATAGAACCATTAATGCCAGAACATAACCCTGAAATTCAAACTTCCTAACAATAACAAACAATTATAACATCCACTGAAAAATGTCATCCTATGTTTCTGTTGAATCTAAAACTACATGTCCTGCTTAAAAAACCCTTTCATAGTGATAGTTTGCATGCAGAGCATACTCACCAAACTGGGGTTGGCAAAATGTACATATCCACGTTACTTCATTCTTTGTGCTTTCATACTCTTCTTTTGAGATGCACAATTCATGGAACCAGTTTTCACAACTGTCACACTGGACCTACACAGAGTAAACCTTATATTAGTTCAGCTATCACATTTCATTGGCATGTTTTGTTATCATGTGCATACATTACACATAATAATGTTACGACCCCAAGTATCTAGGGGTAAAGGGGTGTAACATTTAGAATAATTCTTTTGGAAGCAGGTGGGTTCTGGTAAGTGACTAGGAAGCACAATAACAAAGGTGGGTGATGATTTTAAGTTAAATAAGTGACTGGTAAGACACGATAACACACAGGGGTAAGGGAACTAGAGTGGTGCCAAAGAAAAGAAAATAACCAAACAAAATGGAGCTGGCTAAAAAAAGTGAGGGAAAGCTAACCTGACTGCAAAAGAAAACCCGAAACACACGGTCTTCTGCGTCTTCAACACCCTAGCTAACCTCCCCTGACTACTCAAAACCATACAAGAAAAATGGCATTCACCCGTACTTAACTATTGTTACTAATACAAAATCATTTAAGTGTGTAGAATGTACCCAACAACCTGAACTAACCTTATACACAAAAGTTTACACAAAAACACAAGTGAACTAGGAATACAGATAATGGAAAACGAGACTAATCGACAGGAACAGGGTACAAAAGAACATAAAGGTTGAACATGTAACATGTTAGGGCAAGATAATGGCAAAACAAGGACAAACACAAACAAACGAAAGTACAAAGAAATGAACAGAAAACAACAAACCAACAAAGCCAAAACAATAGCAAAACAAAGCGATAACCACAACTAAATGAAGCAAAGCAAAACCAAGCAGGACCAAAGTCAAACGAAAGGCTCTTCCTTCAGAAAACCTCCATGTTATATAGTGAATAAGATGCACGCTGGCTGAGAAGCTGATTGATCATGATGTCATACAGAACAGTGGTGTAATGGTGGGCCAATGAGGGAGGGAGAACAATCAAAGGGTCAGCAGTGTGGAACATAAAAAAACACAGACCACACACTGGGACATAACAATTACACATACAGATAGAAATGATGTTCACTTTCCCAGTTTGTCTGCAGCACCAGTGTTTTCTCCACACATCAGACACATGTCCTGGAGAGGAGCTATAATAAACATGCCAAATAGACTGATTTCTCCAATGTTATCTACAGATCATTGTTGCATAATTGAAGACCATTTGATAGAGACCTTTTCGTATGCACTTTCCTGATTAGGTGTTCTACTGCTTCTTAAACCGCACATTGTCATGTCTCAGAATACTCCTGTCAACACCTGTTACCCTTTTTTTGTTGCTATGACTTTAAGGGGGCACATGATAACACAGCCATGTTCAACCAGTTTGTTTCACTATGGGCAATCAAGACCCACACTTTTCCCAGACTATGGTTGTGTCAACCACGACGAAGGCCAAAGTGTAATTGAATTTTAACTGTGCGAAATGTGATTTAATTAACTTTTCATCTCTGTGTTATACAGTACAAAAAGAATACCCAAATGAGTTCTGCATATAAATAAATCGAGAATCTTTTTTCATTCAGACTTGTTACATAGACAGAGCATGCTTCAGGAAAACAACATACACCAATAAACGCAGGCAATGATGATCAAATGGTACAATACCTGAAGCTTCAAGAATTCTGATTGACAGGTCTTCCCGCAACTTTCTTATTTCTTTGGCGCTGCTGTTCATCTCGATGTATGTTTGAATATCCGGGAAATTGTTCATGATGTCTGCGCCCATCTAACAGACGAAGGTTTGTCACAATTATTATTTCCCTAAAATCTCTCATACAATAGTTTTGAGACAGTCCAAAATTTCTGCATGGAAAGGTTATGCTGACCTGCATCACAAAGACCCCACAGCTTGAGGCATCTGCTTGCTTGGTGTGACCAATCACGCTTGGGTGCCAGATGATATTCAACCAGTCTTCTTTTCCTAGGACGTTCCTTCGCATCTTGAAAGTCCCTGTGAATCAAAATAATAGGTTATTGATAAATGAGGACATATTTGTCATGCTGAATTTGAATAAGAAATGAATGTGCGCCCGTGCAGAGTTTCACCACGAAACCAATGCTTGATTTCTTACCTGAAACTTTTTACCACTGCAGTGGAGTCTGCCATCTCCCCATAGGGTCGACCACAAAGACTTTCTGGGATGGAGCATACAGATACTGCAAGAAACAAATGGCCCGTCATCAGACATGAAGTTGCATTTAATGTGGGGCCAGACACACAGGCAGTTTCAGGAGTTTAATGTTGTGGAAACAAACGTTTTTAATATTTAAATATTTCATTTATATATTATTTAACATGTAATATTTTGCAAACCTCAGCAAAGACAGTCAGGAAATGACCTAACAGTACTTATTTTTTTCCTACATGACACTTTGACCTGCTTGGTGTCACGGAGGGGGTTACTGCGGAGGATAGGGATTCTATGTGGAGCTCTTCGGAAGGGTAACGATAGGCGAAGGCGTAGTCGGAGAAGTAGCTGAGTCCAAAATCTGGGTAGTCGTAGTAGGAGCGTCGGTACAGAATCGGTAGGCGTGGGCGTCGTCTGGAAAGAAGAGCAGGGTCCAAAATCCAGGAGAGAGTAGTAGGCGCGTAGGTACAAAGTCGGGAGGCAAAGACGTAGCAGAAGAACAGCAGGGTCAAGATCCAGGAGTCAAAGAGTAGTATCGCAGAATGTAAACTAGGAACTAAGCTCAGGGAGAAGATCTCAATCGTGAGCACTGAAAGGGGGTCTGGCGAGGGTTTAAATAGAGGAAAGATTGGTGCGTGCACGTTTGGGATGGGAGGAGCTCGTGGGAATGCATGACCGCCTGCCTGCGGGGGTGCAATTCATGACACTTGGTTTTCTGTTTATTACACAGCAGTATTCACAATAATATTTTAGGAAAAGTGCACTGTCACTATTGCCTTGGATACTCACTATCCATGTCCGCCTTTTTTAACAGGAGAGGAACCAATACATAGTAATTTTTTTAGATGCAACAGGGATAATCACTTGAACTGTGTTATGGTTCCAAGTGTAATTATAAACCTACGCTGTTTTGGATTACCTGCACCACACTTACCAACAACTTCCATGGACACCAGTGTTAAAAAAAACTAATTATGGCTTCATAGTTTTCAAAGTTGACCTGTAATGAAAAGAATGACGAGATTAGCACGACAGGCTGCCTCACATGGATGGTGTGCTACCTTTGAATTTTGATTTCTGACTATAAAGGTAGTTTCTTTAGGCAGCACCATGGGCACAGTTGTGACCTGTTTTGATTGCTTGTAGCTCTCCTTGTTTCTCTATTGATAAAACAATCATCAGTTAGTGAAAAACCATGTTTGCCTCTCACTAATGTAATCCATCAACATTTGTGTTTGATCTCCTTACCTTGGACAAACGTTGTCTAGCCATGTGCTCTCTATTCCCACTTATGATTACACTAGTTGTGTAGTGGTTCATTAGGAAAACCTTCTTCCCCAAGTCCATGGATTCTTTCACTACTTGAAAGTAACACTCAATGGTCTTATGGAAAAAGCAAATACAATTGAAGAAGATATGATTTCACGCACTCACACACATTTGATTACACAAAAGCTCAGAAACCTTAACAAACCTTGCAATCAAACACTTTCATCTCACCTCGCCTATGAGCCACTCATCTGGTTTCAGAGACACAAACTCCGAGTGTCTGAGAATATATGTGTCTGCACTGTGCATGGATGGCAAAACTGCAACCACTAATTCACTCAGATTGATGTTCCAAAGGGCGTTAACCTAAAAAAGATTTACCAAGCCAAAAGCATACACAAGAGATCACTGGAGCTAACATAACGAAAATTGAGATTACACACCACTGTCAACAAGTATAACAAGTTAGAGAGAAACGACAAAGAACACCTACAGTAGTAGAAGATGACATTCATAAGCTCTGAAAAAGAAGTTTGTTTCTTTGCCTACACCTGGTGCTCTCTTTGCCCATTGTTCCTGTGCATGTTCATGACGTGTTTTAGTGGTGATCAATGGTGCCATCAAAACCTTTTTGGGGAGATCATTTTGGATTATATGTTCTCTGTACCACCCTAGAGGGATTTTCTCATCATCGTAATAAACTCTGCTGGCTTCAGTTTCCTCCTGTGCTGAAGCATTGATTGCTTGACAATGCCAAACCAGGTCTCAACATGACAGTTAGTGGCTCTTGTTTGTGCTACCTCTGACATTGATATGTCTTTTTTGCTGTCTGAAGCATATCTTGTCAGGTCACCCAACAAAATTCCACTCCACAGTGGAAATAATGCCATGTATCTTTGTAACAGAAATCTAATTATGTCTTCACAGAAATAGGGGTTCACATTGTGTTGTGTCCCATAGTCATCATGTCCTTGAACTGATATGCTGTCTTCATAAATACCTTTGAACTCCACAGCGAAAGGAGATGCCTCTCATTTTTGGGTATAGTACCTCATCTGTGTCTTTGACTTCTGCTTCCTTTTCCATCTGGTCTGGTGTGGTTGTTTGAGAAATGTAAGCGTTAAGGAGGCAGACACTAGATTGGACTTCATTTGTGAACCTCCTGCTTGAGAGTACAATACACATGTGTTTGAAAACATTTCTGGCGACACTCAAAGTTGTGCTGTTTTGCAGGATGGCAAAGGAAAATGTTGCAAAGTCTCGCAGTCCTTTGTCTGTTGTTTTTTTACTAATTGCTTGAGAGACAGCCTTTATGACATGGGCAGAGCAAAGGTGCAGAACAGTGAACATCTGAAGTTCTGTGTACTTAAGTTTGCCTTGGTAGACTTTCATTGCATGATTTAAGTATGCATGGATGGTGTCCCCATTGAAGGCAAAAAGAACACTGTGAATCAGGGCCCAGCTGTAGTCAGTTTCTACATGCTGCACTCTCTTGGTAGTACATGTTGAGATGTCAAACATGAATTTCCAGAGCCAACGTTCTATATTGACTATGGTGTGGTCATTTGTCAACATTTCAGACTCTGGTAATGGAGGCTTTCTTTTTCCACCTCCAGGTAATGTAAAACTGTAGTACAGAATTCTTTTGTTCTCCGATGGAATTTTTCTGACTACCCCTCTTGTCGCATCCAGGTAAAGGCTGACTTTCTCCTTCATCTTTAGATGGGCAATAAGAATTTGCATACTCTGTTCTGTGTAAAGATAGGCAGCAAATGTGTCTAACTGCAAAATCTGTACATATCCTGGAAAATGGACAGTGTCAAAGTCGCATGCTTTCATTAATGTTTGTGTCATATGTAATTCAATCACTGGATCATAGTGAAGGCGCTTACTGTTCCTGAACTCTGATAAGATGACTTTCAGGATAATCCGTGTTAGTGGCTTAGATAAATTGCCTGCTGCAATTTCAGCAAGCGGAGTTCTGCTCTGCTGCCTGTAGTACACATTGCCGATTTCTTTTGTGAGGGCACGGGCAATCTTTCAACAATAAGGCTGACGTGCCTGTCGAAATTTTGTTTCCCTTTCACTGTGTTGTATTTGCCCTACTTGTACAACATAAATTGTGATGTCATCATTGCCCATTGGTTTATGTCTTGTTGTCATTATTTACATTATAGGAACTGAAGGTACTGAAGGTAGGAACTGAAAATACAGACTGCTTTAATCATCAGAAAGTTTTTTTTTTCTGCTGTTCTCTTTCCTGATGTATTGGTATTTGAAGGCTATTGGGCAGCAAGGATTAATCTTCCTGAACTCGCTATATAAGATATGGGTCCATGGTCATCTTAGTTTAGATGTACCTTTTTAGAGTTGCTATTTGTCTCCATTATTCAGCCTTCAGACATACTTGGAAAGTTTTAGGCACAGACATAATCTTTCTTAATCCCCTTTTTATCCTGAGGTGACGTCCCAGGCAAGCTTGCCCCCTGGGAATATTCACTGTGCTCTTCAGGCTTTTTTTCTGATTCTACACAGATTTTTTCTCCCTCTAACATGTCACCACTGTCTGTGCTGCCGTGTGCAGCCCATGCATCTTCTGTATCTTCTGATGAACTTCTGAGCTCTGTGTTGCCTTCCAAACTATGTCCCTCACTTTGACTTGAAATATTGACTATAGATTGTGTACTGTCATCTGGTTTGGAATCCTTACCAATACTCACCCCCTTCTGTGCCCTAAGCACTTGGGTTCTAACTTTTTTTCTATCTTCATGCCAAATCACTGATAAACATTTCCTGTTGCTGGAGCAATCCTCTCCAAGGACTCTGTTTGACAGTGTTGACCACATATTGTCATGCCACCTAATTTATTTTTCTAGCTTAGAAACTTCAGAAAGTTTTTGATCACATTGCCTACTCCACCAACCCTTGACCACACTTCTGGGCTCCTACTCCTCTGTCCTTCTTTAACATGTGGCATTGCCAACAATCTGAAAAATAGAAAACACAGCTGAATGAAGTGGAAACACAATTGAAATTCAACTCCCAATGGATGTTAATAGTGTAGGAGTGCGATAGAGATAGTGCGATTAAATGTTTTTATTTCTGTGCTTAATTTTACGGGCCCTATATTTTGATATAGCATCAATCACAAAACAGCATTCTGTCACTGTCACGACCACTGGGGATCAACTCACAAAAGAACTAACCAGTACCAGCAGCAGGTTAATAATAACATGTGTTAATCCATCAGCACACGCTCTGCAGCACTTTTTTAACCATCCCTTTTTAAACCCGCTTCCTGCTACTCGGTATTGAGTCTTCTGTTTGAATCTCGCTTACTGGTTACTGAACTCCCTTTTGCCTCTCGACCTTGGACCTCGCCTGACGTTCTGGATTGTTCGACTGTCTCAATAACTACTTGCTCCTGCATCTGCACAGGATCTGCATACCTTTTCACTGAGGATTCCTGAGAAAAGAACTATGTGTTTCTTAAACTTACCCCCCAATTTAAAAAAACTCAACATATCTGGGTTGTGTGTGCAAGATTTTGCAAAGTTTGTGTGGGTATGATTGTAAAAAATCAAATCATAACTGAAGAAGGCTCCATGGTCAAAACATTGTATTTTCTTTCTTCTCTTTTCAGCATGGAATAAACCTATTCCGTGTTCTTTGGAGATTACCATGTGCCAATAAGATATGATCACTGTATTGACCATATACAATTTCTTGCATTAGGAATTCCTATTTTGCATACCCCAGCTTGCTCTCCATTAACACACAGACAGGGAGAGAAGCTGGGGGTCAGGGCAGGGTTAGCCATTTATACGGCACCCCTGGAGCAGTTGGGGTTAAGGGCCTTGTTCAGGAGCCCAACGGAGTAGGATTCCTCTGCCGACCTTGGGATGTAAACCAGCAACCTTCCAGGCACAGTTGCAGATCCTTAGCCACAGAGCCACCGCTCCACCTAATGTGCCAATTCTTTAAAAAATGCAAATTTATTTTTAAAAATAGCTGTTGTAAATAACATCAGTGGCTATTGAAGAGTACATACAAAACAGAGACAAGTTAATAAACTTGGAATGACTACTTACAGCTCTGGAAAGACCGAAGATAGTGTTTCCGGTTGTTAAGGAACAAGTAATAGATTTATTCCATGCTGAAAAAAAGAAGAGAGAAAACAACATTTCAGCCGTGGAGCCTTCTTCAGGTGTGAGAGAGACAAGGCAGTAGGCAAAGGTAATATAGTGGGAGAAGAAAGGCTGGGAGGGAGGAGGGGTGAGAGGCAGGAGCAGGGGACAGGAAGAGGCCGATCAAGAGATGTGAAGTCAGAATAGGTGTTGAAAGGTGTGAAATGAAACTACCAATGAATGGAGAAAATTTAGTAGAACAGTCTGTCGTTTAGAGAAGGGGGAAGGTGTGATCCTAGCTGCAGGATAATTTTGGTTTCGGTAGTCTTTCTAACATATGAGTTCAGAAAACCATCTTTGAGAAAACAGACGGAGAGATTGTAGTGGTCGTGGCTGTCAGAGGTGAAATGAGAAACGATGGGCTTGGAGAGATCTTTAATCTTCACAGCCCTGACATGTTCTCTGAAGCGGTCTCCAAGTCTCCTTCATGTTTCTCCAATGTAGAGAGAAACTGGGCATTTACTACAAGAGATACAGTAAATAAGGTTGCTGGAGGTACAAGATGCCATCTGGGTGATCCAGAATTGTCCTGAGGGGCCTTGAATGAGTGTGGTGTTGGATGTGTACTTGCATGTGATACAGTGAGCTCTGTTGCAAGGGAAAGTAGCTGGTGTGGATGGTTGCTGAGGGCGATCAAGGGAGCTGTGAACAAGAAGGTTGCGCAGATTAGGTGATCGGCGATATGAGATGATGGGGCGGTCAGAAAAGAGGGCCCCAATGGAGGGATCATCGTGTAGGATGGAAAAGTTGTCGTTAACAGTCCTGGGGATAGGAAGTGTGTTAGGGTGGTAGGGAAGCACCAAAGGAATGCGGTTGTTACTGCAGGAGTTCCTGATTGGGTTGATGGTCTGAGGGGTGTTTTTGGCTCGGGCAAGGGCCCCGTCAATAACATTGCTGGGGTATCCTCTGTTGATGAAAAGGGAGTACATTTTGAGGGCTTGGTTCTCAAAGTCAGTGTCGTCCCTGCATAGTCATTGTAGCCGAAGGAACTGTGAAAAAGGGAGAGAGTTTTTAGTATGTTTGGGGTGAAATGAGTTATACAAGAGATAGCTGTGTGGAATCCATGGGTTTGTAATAAACTGAAGTGGAGAGTCTGGGGTAGTTGATGTCTAGAAACGGAAGAGTGTTGGAAGATATGTTAACCGTATATTTGAGGGACGGGTGGAAGTTGGTGAAATGGTGCAGGAAGCACTTAAGCTGATCGTCGGAGCATATGGCAGCACCGACGCAGTCATCAATATATCGCTTGTAGAGGTCAGGGACATAGCCAGTGTAGGAAGCGAAGAAGCGCTCTTCTACCCAGCCAACAAAGAGATTGGCATAGCTGGGTCCCATTCTGGTGCCCATGGCAACTCCACTCACCTGTTGTTAAAAAAGATTGAAGGAGAATGCGTTCAGTGTGAGAACCAGTGTTTCTGGTTATTGTCCTTTAATTGATCTGCCACCAAAACATTAATCCTCAACAGTCAAACAAGTCCATGTGATGAAAACCCTTATGCTCTTTAATGTTTTGTTATGGATTGTGCATCTGTACTAATTTTTTCCCCCCACTCATCAGCTTTTGGATGACAGATTCTGACCACTGTATAAGATCAGAAGCAGTTGAAGAAAAGGGCTCTTTTCTGCTTATTTAACACACTCCTAATGCAAACACATTATGAGTACAATGGAAAGGTTGCACCCAATGGGATCAAGCAATTTAAAACATATGTTCAGGGGACAGGAAAGTTGTTATACAGATGAATGGTATTCATGAAACAAATAATATTGCAAAAAACTTTGCCAAAAGTCACAACCCATTAAACATTCATCAGACAGGTTGAATCAGTTGGATATCTCTTAGATTCAAAATGCACTCAACGGCTGTATAATGCAAGCTCAAGAGTCAAAAGAACAGTAGTGAACTACAATCTTACAATAATAAACAGCCATTTGATCTTGTGAATGATCTATCATACACCCTTGAAATGATGTTACAGATTTGGAAGTTTGCACAGCTTGTAACTCCTTTCTAACTCCATGAGACACACAGACAGGGATAGAAGCTGGGGGTCAGAGCGCAGGGTCAGCCACTGTGCTCTTGTGCCAAACAGGTCATACAAAGACTGCCATTCCTTATATCTTTCCCTGAACCTCTGCGTCACTTCCTCACCTTCCAAAAGCAAAATATCGAGCTTCCACACACCCTTCCCCACAGTAACAGCCGTTGGAATAGATAGTTAGGCCTGTGGTCTTGCAAGTAAAATCACGTATCAAAACAAAATGTGTGAGGCTTGGGTCCCATGAGACTAGTGCCATGTGAAACCTGCCCTCCCCTGACTATGAAGTTTAAAATCTTTCAGTTTAAAATTTTTACGTAATGTTTGCAATAATATTGATGATTTATCAAATTGGACCCATGTCTAGCCCCTCATTCTGCCTTCTCTTTCTAAAAGAGAATTCAAATCCCATCCCAATCAATTTACTCAGTTCCTGAATTAGGACATATCTGTCATGTGAGCAACTCAGACAATACACATTTAAAAGTTTAAATTTGACATTCATGAAACCCAGATACACCACCAGTGCTCTCCCTGGTTATATTACAGGGTGTTGACGTACCTCTACCATCTTATTTTTAATTAGAACAGCCATACCATCAGATTTATTTTCTTTGGACCCACTCCAGATTGATGGGCCCAATGTCCACAGTTCTTCCATATCCTTATAGCAGTTTTTAAAGGGTAACCCCCACTCCTGTAACAACACAATATCAGCATTTACCTTCCTCACAAATGATAGTATAGTCCTTGCCCTTAACTTGGAGCGAATGCTTCTCACATTTATGGACACAATATTAAGAGCCTTACTTAAAGTAGGACCAGGGGAGACTAAAAGCTCTGGCTACAATCATTCAGTAGGTGACACCTACTATACAGGCCTCCCCCCCCACCTTTTTGCTTTAATTGTCTCCTCCTCTACCACCCCCACAATCCATAGGATATTTCACCACCTGCCCTCCTTGAGTCTTTGGTTCTAAAGCTTGGTCAGTAAGATAACATATATTGGAGACATCTAAACCCATGGGAGAACCTACCTGAGGACTCGGAAAATGATCTTCCCTCACTCTTCTGCTCTGAGTTCAATCATTTTCTAAATCCAATGTCTCTTTTAGACTGCACCCTCTGTTCTGTAATTTCATTTGAGCACTTTCAGTCTCCACAGGTGGCAGGCTATTGGAAGAGCATTGGTCTTCCCAGTTTTGTTCTATTTGCAAAGGAATTTGGACAGTCTTTAAACACATGACCTTCACACTCACATAGATTACATTTCCTCACGCTTGTACATTCAGTATATGCATGTCCAATTTCCTTGCACTTACCACACACCACCTTTGTACAGGCATCCACAAAGTGACCCATCTCCCCACATCTCCTGCACGGTTTTGGCTGCCCTTGGTAGAACACAAGGCCTCTATTTTCACCTAATCCAATCAAAGAAGGAATGTGTTTAAATCCACCATAACCATTTTTTGTCTTCATGCAATGAAACAGGTACTCTCCATGCACAGTTCCAGATGCCATCATCATCCAAGACTTTCTGAAGCTCACCTTTCACTAAACAATACTTAGACAACCATGTCAAAACATCTTCCTTCATCACCATCTCATTAAACATGCGAACAATCACAGTCCTATTAATTAATAATAATTGCTTACACTTATATAGCGCTTTCTGGACACTCCACTCAAAGCGCTTTACAGTTAATGGGGACTCCCCTCCACCACCACCAATGTGCAGCATCCACCTGGATGATGCGTTGGCAGCCATAGTGCACCAGAACGCTCACCACACACCAGCTATCAGTGGGGAGGAGAGCAGAGTAATGTAGCCAATTCATAGAGGGGGATTATTAGGAGGCCATGATTGGTAAGGGCCAATGGGAAATTTGGTCAGGATGCCGGGGTTACACCCTTACTCTTTTCGAGAAACGCCGTGGGATTTTTAATGACCACAGAGAGTCAGGACCTCGGTTTTACATCTCATCCGAAGGATGGCGCTTGTTTACAGTATAGTGTCCCCGTCACTATACTGGGGCATTAGGACCCACACAGACCACAGGGTGAGCGCCCCCTGCTGGCCCCACTAACACCTCTTCCAGCAGCAACCTTGGTTTTTCCCAGGAGGTCTCCCATCCAGGTACTGACCAGGCTCACACCACATTAGAAAGATCCATCAGCTTCTGGCATTCAAACATTCTAATCAGGCCCACATCTTTTTTTCTCCTCTATTTTCATCCAAAATTGTTCCAGTAACTTTGCCGATTGAAACTAATGTCAAAACCAATTCCCTTCAGCAAAGTGATTAAGCATTTGACATCTAATGCCTTAATCCTTTCTGTAACACCTTCCTTGAGAAGTCCAACCGTGAAATATCACCCAAGTGAGCCGAAACCTCACCACCCTTATACACCAAACGTGCGCAAAAGTAACAGCGCATGCCGACTCTACAGGCCGCCATGGCCATTACAAATGTGTCAAAAGCAAACTAAACCTAAACCGAAACCTCTTCTGTGCACCAAAGCCCCCGAAACCCTATTCCCTTAATCTTACTTATACAAAAAACTCCACTCCCGACTTCTGAAATTTTAAAGTTTTTATTGATACACAAGCAATAACAACTTTCACTATTAATTTCTACATAAAATTAAATAAGATACAAAAGCAAAGAATAAAAACACTAGACAGTTTTTGTGCAAGGCAAGAGGCATCACAAAAAAAAAGTTTCCAACATGACCTGCAGAAACATGACTTGTGATCCATCACCATTTGATTGCAACATGCCTGGGCCATAATGTCAACTTCCAGACCCTCTCAGTCTCTTTCTCCCCAAATCTTGCTCCGGTGGATCAAAATGTAGTCTCTCAAATAAGACACAGCCTTCTGTATCACTGACAGAGGCAGAGTTTTTTCCATTCTATATACCAATGTAGTTCTAGTCTTCCATAAAGCTTCCCTTAGGCAACAGATGACCTGCCAGGCTTTGCTTTCTTCCGATTTTGATAGCTTCTCAAGTCCATATCCATAAAGCACTACCTGGGGGTCACTTATACCGCAAGCCAGAAAGCACCTTATCCAGCTGTTAGCCAATGTCCACACCTCTTTTGCGATGCCACAGTCCCACAGGACGTGCCGGATGGATTCTTCTTGTCCGCATCCTTCCACTGGACACCTTGATGTCTTCCCCATGCCTCTCGAATGCATCACAGCCCTTGTTGGTAAAACTTCATGTGCAATCAACCAGCACATGTCTCTGTGTCTGTTCAACAAAACCGTGTGGCCAACCCTTTTCCAAACATGGCTGGGATCCCCAGCCACAAGGCCACGAATATGACATACTGCACCTCTACCCTGCACAACAAGTTCCAACCTTCTTGCACTTGTCAACACATCCAGTGCCTCATTTTCCAAATTCAATTTCCTTAAAAATTTCTTTATGATAAAATATGAATATGGGAGGTTAAAAGCAACAGGTGCTGTTAAAGGGACCTCTAAAACTTTCAATGTCCTTAAATAAAAACCACACAAAAAGCGAGACATAAAGGATACTTTCCCCCTGTTCCCTACTGCTAAAGACAAATGTAATGATACATATTTGTACATTAGGAAAGTGAACAGTTCAGGCATGCCTTTTCCACCCATTTCCACCTTTTTTTCTACAACCACCCTCTTTACTCTCTCCCATTTTGACCTCCAGAAAAAATAAAAAATAGCCCTCTTTAAAACCAATAAAACAGACCTTGATGGCATAAAAACAGCACTGACAAACAACAGTAATGGTAAAATTACAGTCTTGACAACTAAAACCTTGCCGTCCATTGTTAATTCCCGTAAACTCCACAGACCGATCTTGCTTTTGACTTTCCCTACCACCCTCTCCCAATTCCTACTCCCCATCCCATTTCTATCAAAGTTTATTCCCAAGATCTTTATTTCATCTCTACGAATTGTGATTCCCACATTTTCCTCTTCACTCCAGTTTCCATATTGCATCAGCACACATTTGTTTTTATTCAGCTTGGCCCCTGATGCTCCGCAAAACTGGGTTGTCACCTCCAAGCTATTTCTGACTCCCTTATAATCTGTACAAAAGACATTTACATCGTCCATGTATAGTAGAGTTCTCACCTCTTGGGCGCCACTCCCAGGGATTTTAATGCCTTCAATCCCATTCTCCATTCTTAAGGCTTGTGCCAGTGGTTCTATGCAGCAAACAAAAAGGAGTGGGGATAACGGACAGCCTTGGCGAACACCGCAATTCACATTAACCACATTTGACATGCTTCCATTAATCATTATTCTACTTCCTATACCCTTATATAATAACCTTACCCAAGTGAGGAACCTGGTTGAAAGCCCCATCTTTTGTAGTACTCTAAACATATACTCATGAGAGACACGATCGTAAGCTTTCTCAAAATCCAAGTTTAAGACCGCTAATCCAATATTCCTCTCTCTCGCATAACCTATGGTATCTCTAATCAGTATTAGGCTGTCCGTGATCCTCCTCCCTGCCACACCACAAGCTTGATCTGGATGAATGACTTCACTCAGGACAGATTTTAATCGAAGCGTTAAACACTTGGAAAACAGTTTAAGATCACAATTCAATAAAGTTATCGGTCGCCAATTTGCCAGGTCTGTGCGATCATTCTTTTTGAATAGTAAGATCACAACTCCCGTCTTAAAGCTGTCCGGCAGATCTTCTAAAAACTCAAATTCTTTAAAAATGGTTAAAAGATCCAATGCTAAAATATCCCAAAAGGCTCTATAAAACTCAATGGGTAGACCATCCAACCCTGGAGTCTTGCCCATTTTGAAGGTCTTCAAACTTTCTATTAACTCTTCTACAGAAAGGCCTTTTGATAACACAGTATAGTCTTTTACACTCTTTGGAATGACTTGAACAAATTTTTCTAACAAATCCTTAGACACTTGTTTCTTTCCAAACAACTCCCCATAGAAATCCTCAGCTACAGTCAACATGTCTTCCATACAAGTTTGCAAAAGCCCCTCTCGTCCCTTCAATGCTGACATTAGTCCCCTCCCTGCAACCCTTTTCTTGAAAAAGAATCTTGTACATTTTTCACCTTCTTCAAGCTCTTTCACTTTGCTTTGAAACATGATTTTTTTAATCTTTTCTCTAGAGAGATTTAAAAGCTCATTCTTTAATGCCTTGATTTCCTCACTGAAGTCCCACCCCTCTTCTAATAACTTAACATACCTCTGCAATCTCTTTTGTAATCCGTTTTCAACCCTTCGTATCCTAGCCTGTTTTCTCCTCCCCATCTCTATGAAGAATGCTTTTGTACGCTCCTTCACCTCCTCCCACCACTGTGCTCTTGAGCCAAACAGGTCATACAAAGACTGCCATTCCTTATATCTTTCCCTGAACCTGCTCCTCACTTCCTCATCCTCCAGAAGTGAAATATTCAGCTTCCACACACCCTTCCCCACAGTAACAGCCTTTGGAATAGCAAGTGTACATGATAGTAAACAATGGTCAGAGAAAAAAACAGGGGTTAAGCCTGCAGTTGTGCAAGTAAAGTCACGTATCAAAACAAAATCTATCCGTGACGCTTGGGTCCCATTAGACTTGTGCCACGTGAAGCCTGCCCTCCCCTGACTATGAAGTTTGAGGGCATCTTTCAGTTTAAAATCTTTACATACCGCTTGCAATAATATTGATGATTTATCAAATTGGACCTGTCTCTCACCCCTCATTCTGCCTTCTCTTTCTAAAAGGCAATTAAAATCCCCAGCTAAAACCAGTGGTTCCCATCCCAATAAATATTCTCTCAATTCCTGAATTAGGACATATCGGTCATGTGGGCAACTCGGACAATACACATTTAAAAGTTTAAATTTGACATTCATGAAACCCAGATACACCACCAGTGCTCTCCCTGGTTTCACTACAAGGTACTGACGTACCTCTACCATCTTATTTTTAATTAAAACAGCTATACCGTCAGATTTATTCTCATTGGACCCACTCCAAATTGATGTGCCCAATGTCCACAGTTCTTCCATATCCTTATAGCTGTTTTTAAAAGGTAATCCACACTCCTGTAACAACATAATATCAGCATTTTCCTTACTCACAAATGATAATATAGTCCTTGCCCTTAACTTGGATCGAATGCTTCTCACATTTATGGACACAATGTTCAGAGCCATACTTAAAGTTAGACCAGGGGAGACTAAAAGCTCTGGCTAGAATCATTCAGTCTGTGACACCTACTGTACAGGCCTTTTTCTTTTTCCATTTGCTCTCCTTGCCTCCTCCTCCACCATCAATAGGATGGTTCTCCACCTGCCCTTCTTGAGTCTCTAGTTCTAAAGCTGGATCAGTAGGATTGGAGAGAACTAATCCCATGGGAGAACCTGCCATCTGAGGACTCTGAAAATGATCTTCCCTCACTTTTCCCACTCGGAGTTAGATCACTTTCTAAATCAGATGTCTCAGCGGACCTTTTAGACTGCACCCTCTGTTCTGTACATTCCATTTGAGCACTTTTAGTCTCCACGGGTGGCAGACGATCAGGAGAGATGCTACCAATCAATTCAGAGTCCCCCTCACTTTCCACATCATTATCATTCTCTTCTACCTCAGCCTCATCTCCTTCACTCCATTCTGAACCCTCGCTCTCTTTTCCACTACTTTCTTCAACGTCAACCACATCCAGTTCCTGATCCAGAACCACTGCTCCAGCCCTAAATACCTCTTCAAACTCTTCCTGTTTTTGCATCGGTCTTCCCAGTTTTGTTCTATTTGCAAAGGAATTTGGACAGTCTTTAAACACATGACCTTCACACTCACAGAGATTACATTTCCTCACGCTTGTACATTCAGTATATGCATGTCCAATTTCCTTGCACTTACTACACACCACCTTTGTACAGGCATCCACAAAGTGACCCAGCTCCCCACACCTCCTGCACAGTTTTGGCTGCCCTTGGTAGAACACAAGGCCTCTATTTTCACCTAATCCAATCAAAGAAGGAATGGGTTTAAATCCACCATAACCATTTTTGTCTTCATGCAACGAAACAGGTACTCTCCATGCACAATTCCAGATGCCATCATCATCCAAGACTTTCTGAGGCTCACCTTTCACTAAACAATACTTAGACAACCATGTCACAATATCTTCCATCATCACCATCTCATTAAACATACGAACAATCACAGTCCTATTAGAAAGATCCGTCAGCTTCTGCCATTCAAACATTCTAATCAGACCCACATCTTTTTTCTCTTCTATTTTTCTCCAAAATTCTTCCAATAACTTTGCCGATTTGAAACTAATGTCAAAACCAATTCCCTTTGGCAGAGTAATTAAACAATTAACATCTAATGCCTTAACCTTTAACTCTTTCTGTAACACCTTCCTTGAAAAGTCCAACCGTGAAATATCACCCGAGTGAGCCGAGCCCTCACCTCTCTTATACACCAAACGTGCGCAAAAGTAACAGCGCATGCCGACTCTACAGGCCGCCATGGCCATTACAAATGTGTCAAAAGCAAACTAAACCTAAACCGAAACCTCATCTGTGCACCAAAGCCCCCGAAACCCTATTCCCTTAATCTTACACTTATACAAAAAAACTCCACTCCCGACTTCTGGGTTTAACCCTTTACATCTCCAACACTGGTTAGAGACTCAGTGTGTCCCAGGCTCAGCAGTTATATAGGACAGGACTCAGCGAGCTGCAGGTGAAACTCGTTGTTCTGCGCTCCCCGTGCTGAATGCGTATCTCCTCCCTCCAGACTCATCAAACTCCCTTTACTGTCTTCATACAGTACATCCCTCTTAAATCCTAGAAACACAGAAACTCTGGGGCGTTTCTGTGAGTCAGTACTGGGTTTCTCTGTTCGAGGTTACAAGCAGAAACAATAAAAGCGCTGAAAGCAGGAAGTTATTTCTGCTCGTAGGCATAAACGTGTAAAAATAAATTTTCTGATTCCTAAAACCTAATAAAATCCATGTAAGTCTCTTTTTCGTCCCCAATGCACATAACTGAATATAAACCAGTCACGTTCAGCTACTTTTCTGATGTATATGAATACACTAGTTCTGGCGTAGCTGTTACAACAAAGATACTTACGAACTATTTTTTCATACGAGCCCTTGCCGTTTTTAAATTGAATATTTTTTTCATTTAAGTAAATCACACGAAACACCAGCAACACTCATCGTAAGCATCTGACCAGTCACATTCCTGAATTTTAAACCCATTTAGTATTTATTTTAACTTGTTTTATTTTTTTTTTAATTTTACACACCTGTTTTAAGTATTCATGCCATTTTTAGCATATTGTAGTTTTACAGATTTTTTTCAAACATTTTATTTTTTAAATCATATCAACCCATTGTAACTTCCCATTGATAATTCCTGAGCTTTATAACTGTGTATTATTTCTTTTTACCTTGTTTTAATTTTTTCATTATTTAATAGAGCTTTTTAATATATTGTGAGTATTTTAGTGTCATTTTAAAATAGCACTATCAATGCTCCTGACTTTTAAACCTGTATTTATTCTGACATTATTCTCTCCACCTGCAGATGAGGGATTTATTTGATTTTAAATTTGTTGATTTGGGGGGCAAATGTACATTCATTTCCTTGTATCTCCAGTGGGAACCTTTTTTTGGATGAATTGTATTTTTGGATGAATTGCAATCTTTACTTCAAGGCCTTCAGACTGATATAGAAATGACGGGAGATTTAAATGACACATTTGACAAATCAGACAGGAACAGCATAACATCTAAAATAGCAGAACCCTCTAAAGTACTGAAAAATTTCAGGCACATTCATAATAAATAAAATTAATTTAATTTGAAGCATAAAATTTGCTTTTATTTTTTTACCTCACCTAATGTTATTGCATTAACGAGGCTGAAGTTGGCTTCTTATTCGCCAGCTTCTTCGCGTTTTTCGTTCCATCTTAAGTGCTGCTGCTGTGATGTTATGCCACCTTTAGCCTGTAGATGGCTCTCTACAGTCATTTTTAAAAATACTTATCCGGATGTATTACTGAACATATCCTCAGTAAAGGGGAATATGTAAGTATAGACTGTCCAAATTGCATTTTTGTATGAAACACATTTCAGAAACACAACTCACAATAAAACAATCTGGCATGTTATACAACTAGTAAATAAGACAAAGGCAAAACATAAGTTCACTGTCACTTTCTGGATATTTTCCACGACCTTGGATTCTGATCATAAAAAGTCTCAAACTCTTGCATGTTGCAAGAAATTTTAATATAGCAGTTTTAAATGGGACATTTAGAACATGGCATATGAGAATATATGGTTAACTGAGGATGAGCAGGGTGTGATCGCACTTTCTGCTTATTGCTGTGAACCTACCTCCTGGTTATAAAAATGTCTAAAAATTCTGACACAGATGTGTGAGAGACAATGGAAAAGACTATCAAAATCCTGAATTTCAGGACATTTTACTGTACCGTTTTTTAAATACGACCCTCTAAACATTGCATGAGAGAATACATTGGCAAATGGTAAATGCAATGTTTGCTATATTGCTAGGGCCCTCCCTCCTGATTTTAAAATCGTCTCATTTCTGACATCAAGGTGTGAGACACAATATAACAGACTGTCACAATCCTGAACTTCAGGACATTTTACTGTACCATTTTAAAAATATGACCCTCTGAACATGGCATGTGAGAAAATGGCATGTGAGAATGCATTGGGAAAAGGTGAATGCAATTTCTGCTGATTACAAAATCGTCTCACAATTCTGACACTGAGGTGTGAGACACAATGTAACAGGCACTCATAATCGTGAAGTACAAGAGATTTTACTGTTACGTTTTTTTTTAATAATGACCCTCTGAACACAGCATGTGGGGATTTATAGTCAACAAAATAGCACAGATTCTGCCAATTTGCTTTGTCACTCCTTCCTCCTTACCAAAACATCTTAATATACCGAGACTAAGGTAAATATCGGAGTCAACCGATACTGATCAGGTTCTGCTGCTGCTGAGCCCTCACCCTTCACCATAAGGTCCAATTCCCCAAGCCTGCTGACCATATATGTCCATCCCTTCTCATCAAAACTCGTATTTTCACAGGGTAACCTTCAGAAATCGCAGTACAGAATGAAAAAAAAAACTCGATCTCGGCCGCTGTTGGTGATTAAATGAATGTCCAGAAATTTTACAGAGTGTATCACTTTCATAGAGACCGAGAAGTCTCCACGACCAGTCTTGTACCGCAATGAAATACAGAGCCCGTAGGGGGCAGTAGGCTCGCAAATATAGCTCACTGTGTATATAATGAAGAAGCAGAGATTAGTTCCTCATCTGCATGTTGCAGAGCCTTACGCTACTCGTACCAGCAACTGGGGTTTGATCCCTGCACGGGCGATTAGTTGAAAGACCATTTAGCCAGCTGGCTTTTTATTTTGATCTCACTAAATTGAGATCTTGAAACCAAAATAGTTAGAAATATGGAACACAACCATTGTTCCCCAAGAAGGAAAAGTGTTTTGTACTGACATCACTCCTTTTTATTTAACCCAGATTGTGAAGACAACTCCCTCCTATCAAAGAAAAATGTTACTCAAAAGTTGGAAAGCACACTCTGAACCCATCTGTATATTTGATTCCCGCGATCCATTCAAAGCTGCTTAGTGTTTCGCAAGCAAATCATTTCAGGGAAGAAATTTAGTGAACTACTTTTGTATTTTCACTCATTGAATTTGATATTTGTACTCTGCATTCTCAGCAATAATATTTCAAAATTACAGTTAGGATTTATTGGAAAACTTCACAAGCATTATTAGGTTAGGACTTTAAAATTGTATTTTAATATCTTGGTATATTTACATTCATTTTGATATAGATATAACCATAAATGTTGTTAAGCATATTGTACTTTTGTCATACTTTTTAAAACATTTTAGCTATTGTATAGTTTTTTCTCGAGTTCTACCATGGATATTTTATACGATCCATTAGTTTCATGCTCTTTTGAATTTTCCTTCACTTATAGAAAAAGTTCAATGTTGTTCTTGTGGCTGTGCTCCACATCTATTGACTTGTAAATAGCACCGCCCTATCGCCTGTCTAATGGTGCCATTTTGAAAAAATCATAAAAAATAAAGAAAGGGGCCACAGCCACAGCAAGGTTGTCTAAGGTTAGGGGCCCTGCCTGGTGTGTAAAACACTTGGTTTCAGCAGTGTGGCTGTTGTACTTGAAATGCTATTGAGCCATGAAGAAGACCCACCTATCCCAGTGTATTGCCTGTAGTGTTATCTTCAGAAAATCATTTAAAAAATAAAGAAAGGTTCCACAGCCCAAAACAAAGCTGGGAAAAGTCAGAGGACCTGCTTAGTGTCCAAAACACTTACTTGCAGCATTGTGGGTGCTGTGGTTTAAATGCTATTGGTTTGTGAACAGAATACCCCTATCCCAGTGCATTGTGCCACATTAAATAAAAGCACGAGAAAAAGTGATTCAGAACACAAAGCTGTGTCAGTGTTCTGTGTAAAAAGTCGGTTTGAACATCATGGGAGCTGTTTTTAATAAGCTGCTGCGTAAAGAATATTTTAATCTTCCTGCTGTCAGTAGTATTGTGAATATAGTTGACCCTTACCTGAATTAAAACAGGGCGTAAAGGAAGGGTTTCAGAAATCAAACAAAGCTTTATTCCCGTGCTTACAGTCTGGGTAATTGGAGACTGAGCTGTTCTGCTTCCTATGGTCATATACGGGTTTTTCGCATGAAGCCGTATTGAACAGTATTTCTCGCGTTGTGAACGTGTGCACACAGCGGTCCCCTCGGTTCCAGTTTGTGCGTAATTACACATCGATGAAAAAACGGAGGTTTAAAAAAAGATAATTAGCTCACTGATAGTTTGATGTAAAGGCTGTAGAAATATCCATAAGTCGTGGTCTTTAAGATGCATTTGGTTTGACGGTGTTCTGTGCTTCCATTGCGAAGATATGGACAAAACAATATTCGAGCATGGTAAAAAAAATGTTATAAAAACGACAAAGTGAATGCTATTCAGGGGCCAATGCTATTCGATGTGAATTGAATGCTATTCAACTCGCCAATGCTATTCAGGGGTGGAAAAGGGTGGAGCCGTGTGTGTCTTGGTAACTCGCCGTGATCGTATAGTGGTCAGTATTTTGCGTTGTGGCAACAACCTCGTTTTGAATCCGGGTCACGGCAGAATAGGGGCATCTGCTTTTACTACATGCACGAATGAAGGCAAAAAAAAGCCAATCGATGTGAACAAACGGCGCTTTACAGAGGAGTACTGCCTGACTGGATCGTTGATGAACAACAGAGGCCACTCCGACCTCTTCTCTATTTTCTTCAATGACTTACTAAGGATCTTCTTCACATTCACCCATGCAGGGGAAGCCAGTTACACCAAAGCAAACAGGAAAGTGCATTTCAAGCAGAGACCAGGAGGGACCTGTTTACACCGAGAGTGGTCGTAGTATGGAACAATGCGCCCAGCCCTGTTGCTGGAGTCGATTCTTGATGAGATCTTGGGCTCACTAAGAGGCCCCCGCTGGATGCTAATCTTTCTGTTGTTCTTGCAGGTGTTGCGCTGCTTTTGAGCCAACAGAGCTCATCTTGGTCTGTCAGCACAGCCCAATTGCAAATGATCGGCTCCGCTTGTATGGTACAGCGCTTGCTTTGCATGCGGGAGGTAGCAGGATCAATTCCCGCATCCTCCAGGTGTGTGCTTAGAGCTTGATGTGCCGAAAGGTGTCCTTCAGCCTGTGGTCACGCCTTGCATGGAGAGCATCGTGCAGCTGTCAAGCGTTTCGCAGCCACGCCCCCTTTTCATCTTCTCTCTGGCTTAAGCGTCACTCCGCCACTCTCTCTTGACATTTCATGTCAGCATGTCAGAAGTCCGAGTGACATTTTTAATGGCTGAGTGAGGGCACGATGCTGAAGCAGAGAGGCCACTTCAGCCACAGAGACTTGTGCTAGGTGAGATCTGAAAGACGGACTCGCAACAGAAACAGACCAAAAATGTATCGGTGAGATCAAAAGGCAAATGAAACATTCAGCAGAGAGCGTCTAAAGATTAGGGAACGGGTGACTGAAATCCATGTGAGGCAAACTTTCCGGTGTGTGTACTGCAGCTGGGCTTGTTGGCGTAATTGGTAGTGCGTCAGTCTCGTCATCTGAAGGGCCTGAGTTTGATCCTCACACGGGGCAGGGCTGCTTCCTCTCTTGCTCTTTTCAAACACTTGCGGCAACTGTTCGCTCATAACCACGTCTGGAATGCGTGACCTTTACACGGGCGAGAAGCAACGCTGCATCCCTTTTCTAAAGAACATTCACATTCAGAAATAAGTCAAGAAATTTGCCATTACTTTCGTTCGCACTGCTGTCAGCCTGCCCATGTTGCCAAAGAAAGATTCACTCGGCGTCAACTTGACAGAACAGCGATCACTTGAAAACAATGTTCCACACTCCGTAAGCAAGAACTTCAGTGTTTGCAGTCACCCGATATGCTGATAGTCAAAGGAGTGTAAAACACGAAGCGTCAAAAGACAAGATGAGTTGATGGAAAGAGCGTTGAATTGATGAGCACAAAAGTTCAGCTCATACAATAGGCAACGAAGGTCCCAGTGTCGTCATCGCACTTGAAAGGACTGCCTTGCAGACCAAGGGCAGTGGGAGGTTGCTGTTTTGAGACGGAGGCATTGGGATGGTGGGCCGAGATCTATTCTTCTTAAGGAATTCTTCATCGTGAAAGATCGGTTATCCAAAGAACTCAGGGAATCATGTGCTACTGAAGGGAGTGAAGTGCTGAAACACATGACATGCCCCCCTGATCTCAGATGCACAATTCTGCTGCAACATGCACAGCTACCGTCCACACCAGGCAGTGGGGCTTCAGCAGAATTTGCTACGCCACCTGCAATTACATATCCAGCTGCACACATATACATGGCCCTTCTGTCCTTTTCAGGATCTCAAAAAAAAGCATAGCGTGGTTTTCCTGCCACCTGATTGACCTCATCTCCCTCAGAATGTGACCCGCCACATTCATTTCTGAAGCAGGACAGAGGCTAACGGACATGTCAGAACAGTGAGGTTCAACGATCTCTCCAAAATATTGTGGTTGTAGTGGAAGAGATATGTTTTAAATTGTACCTTGGTATTTCAAACTCTCTCTAGAATGTTATCCATTTCTATTTTATTTTGACAGGAACTGTTAAAAGGCTAATGACACTAGATGAAAAGAGAAGAAAGAAAACACAACGTTTCAGCCGTGGAGCCTTCTTCAGGTGTGAGGGCTCCACGGCTGAAATGTTGTGTTTTCTTTCTTTTCTTTTAAGCATGGAATAGACCTATTACTTGTTCCTTTGCAGCCTACACATGGTGATGCAGCTCCCCACCTGAACTGCTAATGATACTAGATGTCTGGTAGTTTGTGGTACTTGGTTATTGTCTTATGTTTGCTCAAACTGCATATGTGTTGTAGCAGCGAGGCTTATTAATAAGAAAGAATTAAGTGTTCTGAGCCTTCCCAAATGAGGCCCCAGCTCTGTTCATCTCTGTGGTGCAGCCACAGAGAAACTATTCATGCAGGCTGATTTAAGGTTTCCTTTAATAAGGGACAGCTCCCAAAGGGGGATGCACTTAGCTAAGCCTGGCTATCATGATCAATGGTCATCCATTGGCGCCTATCTGTCTAGGGAGTGCCAGATGGACATCTGGACTGCATTCCTAAGTGTCAGGAGTAAATGACTCATATCTCACCTTGATCAACCAATCAGGGACTGGTAGGACTCTGATGCCCATGGAACTTTCAGCCAATAGACGAGCTGAAGTTCCTCCAGGTAAAAACAGGCAACACAGAGAGCCTGAGAGACTTTTTGGGAGAATTCTGTGGGCTTTTCTAAAGGGAATTCAAAGGAGAATTCCAGGGCAGGATGACCCAGGAGCAGAAGGCTCCCAAGGGCAGGACATTCTCGCAGCGCGCCTCCTGACCATCCTGAGACTCAGCCCGGACAACCCCGGAACGGCCAGTGTGTCTGAGTGCCAGAACTTTCCTTTGTTCTAAGAGTCTAGAGCGGAGGTTGCCAGAGAGTAACCAGAGGATCCACCCGAGGTTAGCACCACCTGCAGGCCTCGTGAACAGGTCAGAACTGTGGACAGCTGAATCACTATTCAGAACTAGCTCTTCATCAGGAACGAACCGGTCCTCTTCCTGACTTGCTGGGACCCACAGTCATCTTTTCTCCTGTGCGTAAACTTTGCTAGTTAAAGCCAACACTTACTAGCCGGTCAGTGAGCATCAGCAGCGCACCGTCGCAAGCCGCACAGCACAGCCTGGCACCGAGCCAGAGAGCGCGGATTGGACAGTAACAGCCTGCAACTGTTTCTTTGTGCCCGCAGGAGATCTGAATCCCCAGAGACTGGATGAGTATTCAACTTCAATGCATTACAGCTCGAGAATTCAATTGTTATCCCAACCAGTTGATATCAATTTAATTCCTTAGAGTTATGTACTTGTTTTGAGTATCTAATGTAAAAGTTATAACCAAGTGCATTTACGAAACGGTCTTAATGAATGATATACTGAACGTATGTCCTCTTGATATATGTAACTCTTTGTAACTGATTGAATATATACCTTTTGTATTCTGATAACCCTCTCAATAAGATCTGTTAGGTTTATATGCATATTCTATGTATTAATAAATGTATCCTCGTGTATTAGTACCTGTGTGTGTGCATTGTTTGAGTTATATCCCATGGTTGGATTCTAAAGCCATCAAAAGAATCAATTTTGTGATTTACTGCTACAATTAATAATTGTCTCAGTAAATGCCCAAACCCTACAGAACTGATGCCTTCAGAGAGCACACTACAGTGTGATTGCATATTTTTGTGTATTTTCATATGTCAATATTTAATTCACTCACATTCCTGTATGCTTGGAAGGAAGGCAGATTGGATTTGGCACAGGACGCCTGCTCATATATGTTGATCTTTGTTGGGCTGGAAAAACAATGATAAAAAGTGTATGAAAAAAGCTCTCCCCAACATTTCCCTTCTCTTGGCCATGGTTACACTGCCCTTTCTTTCCGTCTTTTGTCCTTCTACAAAGATTCCAGGGCTCTTTATCCACCATAATATCAGAAGCCAAAAATAGCCATCTAATGTGTAAAAAGCATTTGTAATGTTGGTAGCTGGAAGAGGTTAAGTATGTTTGCAAGACCTAGTTGATTACACCACAGACTTACCTTGTTTTTTTTTTTCTCTTTTAAAGGCTGTGCTGGACTGTACCACTATCATAGAAGATTTTTTTCAAGACACATCGCAGTTCCATAGTAGAATTTATCAATAGTAGAATTCCATAGGACATTATTTATCAACATCTAACATTACCCAGTGTGAGACTCTGCCAGTAAACCTCAGAGCATTGTGTTCTCCACTGGTGAAGATGGCTTTCTGAAGTCATGAAATCCACTGCTGGGATGCCTGAGAGACAGTGATTGAATCCTGGCTGGAATTAGGCTCTCTGTTAGTGTTGATCTGTGGGAATTATGTGGTAAAAAGGGAAAACTCCTTTACTTTAGTCACTTTGAAAGTTCAAATGTACAGATCTTCAGAAACCCCAGTCTGAAGGATGAAGCAGGTTCTGCTCAAGGAGTTGGCTACGTTTTGCTCCATTCAATCCAAGCAGATAGTCCAACATTTGCCTTCTCTTGGCCATGATTACACTGCCCTTTCTTTCATCTTTGTACTTCTACAAAGATTTCAGGACTCTTAATCCACCATAATATCAGAAGCCAAAATTAACCTTCTAACATGTACAAATCATTTGCAATGAAAGGAGGTGGAAGGGTTTAAGAATGTTTGTAAGACCTGGTTGATTACCACACATAGACATACTTTGTCGTCAGTTTTTTTTTTCTCTTTGAAAGGCTATAGGAGGGGTGTGATGGACTGTACCACTATCATAAAAGATGTTTTTCTTCTAAGGACACTTCTGTAGCGGCAAGGCGTATTTAAAATACAGGAATTAAGTTTGCTGCTCCCTTGCCAGTCCCTCTCTCCCTCATCTCAGTGCAGCTGGATACAGAGAGGCCATTCCATCTGGTTCACATTTAAGGTGTTTTTCTAGCTGATAGAGTTTCCTGATAAGGAACAGCTCCCAAGGCTGAGATTCACCAGCCACCCTAATAAGTGGTCATCTCTGGCGCCTTACTGTCTGGGAGATTCCATGGGAGAGGCTCATCCCAAGGTTTACAACCCTAAGGTCAGAGGTCACTGTTACTCATCCTCCACCTCAATCAGCCAATCAGGAACTGGTAGGGCAGGGTAACCCCACGTGGGTCTCGAATGCCCGCGGAACTTTAAGCCACTGAACTACCGTAGTTCCTACAGATACAACAGGCAGCACGATGCCCAGAAGGTGCCCCTCCAGGACGTTCCCAGACTCAGCTCGGACAATCACGTGACGGCCAGTGTGTCCGAGTGCCAGGACTTAACTTTGTTTTAAGAGTCGAGAACGGAGGTTGCCCATGCATAACCAAAGGATCCGCCCGAGGTTAGCCCAGCAGCAAGCCCCGTGAACCGCCGGTACTCCACCTTCAAAGCTCGCCTGATCAACGAGTGAACTACGGTTGGAACTGTCGACAGCTGAATCTCAGGATTCAGGACTAGCGCTACATCGGGAACGAACTAGTCTTCTTCCCATCTAAAGAGTGTGACTGGCTTGGACCCGCAGTCACTTTCCATGTGCACAAGCTCTGCTAGTTTCAGCCAACACTAACTAGCCGGTCTTCAAAGAGCATCAGCAGCGCATCACAGCAGGAATCTCTCCATCCTCTCCTTCTCGCCAGCCGCACCGGCCACTGCCTGGCACCGAGCCAGAGAGTGCCGATTGCACACAGCAACAGCCTGCCACTGCTTCTTTGTGTCCGCGGGAGATCTGAATCCACACAGATCGGATGAGTATTCAACATTCTGCATTACAGCTCGAGAATTCAATTGTTACCTCAACCACAATTGATATCAATCTAATACCTATGAGTGATGTACTTGCTTTTGAGTATCTAGTGTAGAAGTTGTAATCCCAGTTCATTTACGAAACAGTCTAAATGAATGGTATACTGAATGTATGTCCCTCTTGGTTTGGAACTCTTCATGATTTAATATATACCTTTTGTATTCTGCTAACCCACACTCTTAAGATCTGTTATGTTTATATGCACATTTTATGTATTAATAAGTGTATTAGTATCTGTGTGTGTGCGTTAATGAGTTAACCCGCAAGGTCGGTTTAATAGCCATCAGAGAATCATTTTGTGACTTACTGCTACAATTAATAATTGTCCCAGTAAATACACAAAACCCCTACACACGCATGGAAACCAATATGTACCTGCTAATCCAGAATGCAGCAGAGAACAGTTGGACAGAAGGTTAGTATCTGTCGATACTGCATCACAGAAGTCAGTCTCTTCCCCCTCATTATGCAGGCTGACTTGTTCACGATGAACTGTCCTCCAGTGACAGTCAGCTGCAATCACTGACTCAGACATGGTCTTGATACACTGATGGCACTTTGGCTGATTTGGTTAACATGGTTTCCTCTTAAACAGGAGATGCTTAAATCCCAGCAGTGCTTTTCTTCCTGTCTTGTCTTACAAAATGTATCACTATGGATGATTACGTACAGCTTGATTTTGTTTAACGCAAGTTTTCATTTTCTTTCTGGAACAACTTGCTTTTCATGAAATTCATACAGCTTGTGAAAGATGAAATACAAATCTTGCCTTGTATATCGCAGGCTGGTAAGAAAAAAGCATTATTTTCTTTTTTTTAAGTTTGCAAATGGAGAAAAGGGACACACGTGAGTCTCTGTTAATTAAAAGGTTAGTGGTTTGAGCCCACCCAGAAATGCACTTCTCATTATTGCAATGTAAACCTCATCTCTACTTATTCGGATTTCTTAGCAAAACCTTAACCCACTTGATATTTGCAAGAAATGTGAATGTTTTTGTTAAACAATTAAGTATGTAAGTCAATATCACTGGGAATGGCCAATAATGACCAACATTCAAGGACATCATATTCAGCCAAGGACTTTGATCTTCGAACGGCTAGCAGAAGAATTCATTTATGCTCTCGATGCATCCTTAGTTAGAATATTTAAAATTACGACACAGATTTGTTGGAGAACTTGACAAGCAAAAAAGACAGTTGGACAGCATGATTATGCTAGGACTGTACATTTGTATTTTAATACTTTTGTATATTTATCTCAATTGTAATATACATGTAACCATAAATGCTGTTCTATGTAAATACATTTTGTTATATTTTATCATATTTTAGCTGAGGGCACAAGGGGGTCTATTATACCTTCCGAAACTTCCAAGACAACTATAACAGAGGCTCATATTTTAATATAATTTGCTTTAAAAGAAAAACACAATTTGTACGATATCATCCCTCAATATCGACGTTCAAATGAAGGATTTAAAGAAGCAACAGCGATAGGAGAGTACATTGATTTTGGACCAATGTTTGCATCTGAACAATCCTTCCTCTTGGAAAGAAGAAAAAACAGGTATGTTTTGAGTCTCATGATGATGCTCTTCTGGAAAAAAAAAAAACAGTGCAAATTTGTTTCGGATGTATTTTGGATAAAATTATCATCGAAAATAAATTTGATCAGTTGAATGCAGTCGAAACTTTTGACATTTTATATGATGACAGGACGTACATTTAGGACTCAGTACCGATAACGCTGCTGATATTGATGGAGTAGAAATTAAGTGTATTGGCAATTTTATCTGAGGCAAGAAGTACTAGAACACCTCCTATAAAAATGTTAGGATTCAGAGCAAGAAATATTTTTCCACTTCACCCAATGGTATTGCATTAACAAGGCTGAAGCTGGCTTCTTATTCGCCAGCTTCTTCTTCTGCCTTAAATGCTGCTGCTGTGATGTTATGCCGCCTTTCGCCTGTAGATGGCTCTCTACAGTAATTTTTAAAAGTACTAATCGGGATGGATTACTGTATTTATCCTCAGTAAATGGGAATATGTAAGTAGTGACTATCCAAATAACATTTTTGTGTGAAACACATTTCAGAAAATTGTAAACCAATTTTCAAAACTCACAATAACACAAACACAATAAGTAAATAAGACAAAGGCAAAACATAAGTTCACAGGCTCTTTCTGCATATTTACCACGACCTTGCCTTCTGATCATAAAAAGTCTTAAAATCTTGCATATTACAAGAACTTTTTAATATAAATGGGACATTTAGAACATGACATATGAGAATATATGGTTAACCGAGGATGAGCAACGGGTGATTGCACTTTTTGCTTCTTGCTATAAACCTACCCCCTGGTTATAAAAACATCTAAAAATTCTGACACTGAGGTGTGAGAGACAATGGAACAGACTATCAAAATCCTGAACTTTAGGAAATTTTACTGTGCCATTTTTTTAAATATGACCCTGTGAACATGGCATGTCCCTCCTTCCTCATTACCAAAACATCTCAATGTTCCGACACTACAGATGCAGCCATTCAAAATGGGTGAGGTATTTCGCAGCATACCCCGGTGGGCGTGTCGCAGTATCACGCGGTATCACGCAGTTAACGTGTGTCACGTGGTTAACTATCCGGCGTCGCCTTGTAAAACCGCCAGGGGGAGCTTAACCTCTCATGTACAGCATTTGAACCTTTAATTTTGAACTGTGTATTACAGCATGTTAATCATCAGTCATTAAAATGTTGGTATATTTTATGAAAGCAAGATTGCTCAGTTGGACAAAAGTACACAACCTACCTTTATCAGAAATATTTATGCATCAAAGCCTTTACTGAAGATATTACTAATAGTATTAATAATGAATGACTTTGGACAAGCTGTATACTCAAAGTATAATTTCTTTAGCACATTTGTACAAGCACTTGGAATCTGTCCAAGCCATACTTTGTCAGGCATTTTGTTTTACTTCAACGGGCATAAAAACTTCCTTGCTTTTAACAGGGCGTTTCATAATTTCTAACTACGAAAATGATTTAAAATGAGACACCTATCATTCAACTAGAGCTTAAAATATCACAAGGATCCTCAAGAGCACAGCAAATAGTGTATTAAAAGACACTTGTATTTATCAACGCTTTCTTTTCCGTATACCAGATTTTATGGAACCACTGCAGAGGGGTGTCAAATGCGGCACTTTAAAGGAAAAATACACACCGGTATTCCATCCAAGTACTTAACTAGCATGTGAAATAGCGTGTGAAAAAGTGGTAGTATTAAGCTTTTCTGCTAATATAATATGGAATCGCGTATCTAAAGAATTTAATAACGGTATTCGTGTGCTGCGACAGGGCTGTGTAGGGCTGTTTCGCCTGCCTGTTCGTGCAAGCTGTCTTGTAGCCAACTGGTCTATGTGCGTGACTACCAACTGGCAGGTTGTGTGTTTGAATCCAGCTGGTGCTGGACTTTTCTTTTAACAAACATTTCTTCGAAAAAATAGGTAAGCGATATTATGAACAATCAATTGACTTTTATATTTCAAAATATCGCAACATGATCGATATTTGCGATATTTTGAACATATCTTCCCTTCTGACAGTGGTTCCTGCTTCTAGTGTGTGTGTGTGCAACAGAGTACATTTTTATAGAGAAATGGAGGCTGGACAGTATGTGTTACAATATAAACATTTATATTGATTTAAATCGTGTATGATTTAAATCGCAAACGTGTGTTTAATTATGTGTTTTTTAATCATAATCAGGCTAATGCATTTCTACATTTTCTGTATGAACCAGCTTAGAGGTTCATACAGAAAGACAGCTTGTGTTTAAATTGAGTGTAAGGTAATTTATGCTTCTAAAGTCATG
The DNA here is from genome assembly GCF_040954835.1 of Lepisosteus oculatus. Taxonomy (NCBI): domain Eukaryota; kingdom Metazoa; phylum Chordata; class Actinopteri; order Semionotiformes; family Lepisosteidae; genus Lepisosteus; species Lepisosteus oculatus. The sequence goes on from NC_090709.1 coordinate 30,339,176, forward strand.
GTCAGCATTTATTGTACTGTGCTGTAAACTTTTTCTGTGCCTAGTCACATTATTTTATAGCGTTTTTATTGTGTTATTAAATCCGGTGGCGCTGTGTGTTAGTTTCCTGACTCCCGTTATTTAAACTGCAACACTGATCATTCATCTCTAAATAAACTTTATTTTATATAGCGTTTTAACCGAATAGGTAATTAGATTGCTCATAAACCTAATCGCTTTTTCTACATAAACACAGCGTGATTGCTCTCTGAAAATGCTTTCCGTTAAAGCGATTCTATTGAGGGAGTAGCCCAGCTACCACTTAACACTGTACTTCCTACTTTGAATACCTGTGAGAATGGTTTAATTCGTCACAGCCAGCACTCCGGGAGTTCATATTGCTTGATTAATTTTAAAAACTAAGTTATAAATGCAAACGCTTCCTCGGTGCGCTGCTCTGGTACGCTGGGTCTTACACAGTGCCTGTCGGCAGTAAGCGTTACAATATACATACCCAACACTGCTTGTACCCATCTGTCATGCAAATAAAACACCTTGAATTGAATTGAATTGAGGGAGAGAGGGGGGTAGTGGGACAGAGATACTGTAGACAGACTCAAGGCAAATAAGATACTTATGGGTACGCAGGCATTCACGACAGCAACATACGAAATGTTTGCACGTATTGTATAGTTAAGTTATTACTTGGTTTTCAAAGTGCAACGAAATACAATATTGTTGTTGCTGCTGTTCTGGTTGTTTTTATCCCGTAAAGCGTTTTGACTATTGCCTTTCATATCTGACACCAGTGAAGTAAAAGGGGTGTCTAAAGGGGTGATTTCAGACCACATTTTAGTTACTTTATTTTGTTTACTTTTAACATTTCTGTAATTTACAGTAGATGTCACAATAGAAGCCCGAAGCCTATTATACTCAGTCTAGCCTTGGATCCTCTGAGTCCCATGACTCAGTCTTGTCTGCTTTCCTAGAATAAAACCAGTTAAGTCTTGTGTACTATGCAATTTATATTTTCCTATTCCATGCATTCCCTTAATGTTTAGAGTTTACTATATTCTCCAGACTCAAACACATAAGTACTAATAGCTCTGTCCCTTTAGGAGACTCTTTGCAGTACTGTCCCACTACCCCCATGAATTCTTTAGGTTGGGTCTAATATTTTCCAGTAATATACAGAATGGCATACAAAATGCTGTCAGGCAGGTAACAGAAAAGAGAAAAATATAAATATTTCCATTTTACAGACGTTCACACATTTATAACATTTCGGCTCAATAAAAAGCTAACCCAATAATTAAATGTGATAAAGTATAGTTTGGATGTTTATACATTCATGTTAATCGTATTCTTGATTTATTTCAATAAGTGTTCATGTTTCATTTGCTAACTTAGAGCATATTGTGCAATGAAGATTAAAATAGTAGCGTGACAAGTGACTTCCTTCTCTCAGTGGAAATTAAAAGGTAGCCTGATAAATTATAAGACAGTAAGAAAGGTTCCAATCAGGAGGAGACAATTCTTTCCATTTTTTTGGTTTGATTGCTGGTAGCAAACTGATCTGAGGATCTACTCCAGCTCTTTCTCTTTTTATCATACAGTAAATTTTATTTTCTTGCTTTCTGAAACACAATATAACAAAAAATAACCTCACAAACTCAAAGAAAAAATCCTTGCTCCCCCCCCTCCCCTTGGCAGTACTTCCTCCCATGCTTTTAACTAAGGACATCTAAAATACTGTCAAACAGCTACAATGGTATCTCTGTACAAGGCTTTGACTGTGTCAATCACAGCACCTACCGTTCCCTTACCAGCAACAACATGGATTCTAACACTCAGACATTAAAAAAGTCAGGCCAAGAGAGAAAATACCGAGCTTTACAACATGGGGTACCAGTAACATTTTACCCACAGTAGACTCACCAACCAGATGTGTTTCAGTTTCTGTGATAAGCCTAGATTAATCATATCCTCTCCTCTAGTAGGAGCACCAAGTGTAAACATGTAACGTCCCTATTAAAAATAATGGCAAAACAGAAGTTCACTCTTTCTAGAACATACCTTCCTATGGGCACTCCTAAAATGTATAAAATAGTGTCCACAGCATCTCATAATAGAGGCAAATGGGGAACTACAAACTCATTTCATACAATGCCATCCATGAGGGGTTAAATACACCCTGAGAGAAATTAATTTCTGGATAATTCAACGGCTATGATTTCTGGAATATGTATTATCCCAAATATTTTCACAAGAAATTGAATCATTTCAATGAATCTGTGCCATTCAAGTACCTACTCCAGACAGTAACCACTGCTAAGGGTTTATATGAAGCTTGCATTAAAAGACTTTAAAAAAATGTCATGTTCCCATAAAAAAGTCATGCCTTGGAGTATAGACTCAAACTGCAAAATAAACACATACAGAAAGAAAGTATTTGTATTGTAATTGCAAATCCTGGTATGAGTGATTGGTATGACTTTCCTCATTACAAATCTCTTATTAGAATTTAAATTTCTATGTAACTCCAGGTCAGAACAGAGAAAATGTAACCGCCTTAAGGAGTTTACGATTATGAAAAATAGAAGGATAAGCATGATACGTATGTCTTCTGTCATTTTCTAAGTCATGTTACTGAGCACCAAATCTTATTGAGAATATGAATCCATTTAAGGTTTATACCATTAAAGTAAAAGTTTATTCCATGCTGAAAATGTTTGTACCAGACTTTTTTGAGGCCTGTTTAATTGTGTCTGAAGTCTAATGTTGTAAATTTTATTGTTAAAAAGATCCATGAAAATGTCACTACTAAAGTTAGCTGGTACTGTTGGTATTGTAAGTGGCAAGTAGAGCTCATAGTTTACCGCTCCTGTCTTTCTGAGCAAGGAAGAGCTCTGCAACATATCTTTATGGAAGCGACCCTTTAAGAACAAAACAAATTCCATAATTTGGTAACACCATGGCTGAGTCATTCATGCCTACCTCAGACATTGTACTACACTCATACTGTAAGTACTTCACACAAGTGCCAGACATCTTTTTCAACTTTCACTTTTGCAAGTGACAGAACTATAACAATAATTTATTATTAATTACTGGCAAAGGATTGTGTACAGCATATAAAAATATCTCACATACACATACTGTATATCATTAAAACCTACACTTGTTCTTTCAAATCTATAAACAATAGTTTTATATATTTATTTATTGGAAACTAGCAAGTGCACAAAAACCAGGTAGACAGTTGGTAATTCTGTTTGATAGGTATGCTCAGTATTATATCAGGGCAGTACCAGGACCGTTCCACACTCTGTAATGACTATAGGTTATTGTGAAGTTAAAGGGAACTTCAGAGATTGTGCACTTTAAAATTATAAAGTGTTTAATAACCTTGCAAGGGTTTGTTGCTTTTAGTTATCTGTCACAACTTTTTTTTTCCTTTGAGCAGGAGAAAGCCTGGATGAATTTATGAGAGATTTAAATGGTTGAGCATGTGAGTTTGAGGTAACATGCAAATGTGTGTTTCATGCATGAAGCACGAGATATGATATGGCGGCAGATGGTTCACTGAAATTGCTGCTGCAGACAATACAAGGTACAGTATAAAGCTACTGTAACTGCTTATCATTTTTGTCAGAAGTATGAGATTTTATTTTGAAGATGGGTACAGTACAAAACAAATGTTTTCACATTAAAGGACACATCAGTCTTCTGCATTTGGAGAAATTAGCTTTCTAATGTAAAGTATTGAGATTATTTTATTTCAATGAAAGTTCCTCCAAAATTTAACTTCTGGACATATACTAGAGAAATTGAAGATTGAAGACTTTTGTTCAATGTTACATGTTGTGGCCTGAAAAAAGACACAGGCACATCCTTGCTTGTGACCTAATCTTCTTGCTGAAGTGTCAAGAAATTCTCCTAATAGGCAAAATCCCTACTCAGCAAGCTGAGTGAATTGTTATGTGTAATGTTCAACCGTATCCATAAACTTTGGATAAATTAATTGCTTTGGAAGTACAGGGGTATGACTCATATTCATTCTATTCTATTTCACCACAAAAGCCTGGCAGAACACTGAAGTGCTTTGTGAACAGCTGTTGTGAATGGGTATGAGTTACTAGTAGACTAGCTAGCAGCCATATCACCCTGCAACTCACAACTGGCAACCCACTGAAACTAAGCAGTTGTGAGTTCCTGGATGGGAGACCTCCTGGGAAATCATAATCAGGCTAATGCATTTCTATATTTTCTGTATGAACTAGCTTAGAGGTTCATACAGAAAGACAGCTTGTGTTTAAATTGAGTGTAAGGTAATTTATGCTTCTAAAGTCATGGTCAGCATTTATTATTGTACTGTGCTGTAAACTTTTTCTGTGCCCAGTCTCATTATTTTATAGCGTTTTTATTGTGTTATTAAATCCGGTGGCGCTGTGTGTTAGTTTCCTGACTTCCATGTCACATGGTCTGTGATTGAATCCCATGGAACTATGACTTTATTTTTTAACAAACATTTCTTTGAAAAAATGAAACGTTTCCCTTGGTCAGAGATTAAATAAAACCTCACTCGCACCAAACAAATTTATATTTCTAAATATCACGACATGATCGAATTTAAGTCTTTTTAATAACAATGAATAGTCACCTATGCTTTACAAAATATACATTTATATTGATTTGAATCGTGTTTTGATTTAAATCGTAAAAAACACATAATTAAACACGCGTTTGCGATTTAAATCAGAACACGATTAAATCAATATAAATGTTTATATTGTAACGCATACTGTCCAGCCTCCATTTCTCTATAAAAATTTACTCTGTTGCACACACACACACAATAGAAGCAGGAACCGCTGTCAGAAAGGAAGAAGGTGACTATTCATTGTTATCAAAAACGACTTAGAATCGATCATGTTGCGATATTTTGAAATATAAAAGTCAATTGATTGTCCATAATATCGCTATTCTATTTTTTCGAAGAAATGTTTGTTAAGAATATAGTCCAGCACTGGCTGGATTTGAACACACAAGCTGTGCATTGTTAGTCAGGCACATAGACCAATAGGCTACAAGACAACTCGCATGAGCAGGGAGGCGAAACAGCCCTACACAGCCCTGTCGCAGTACACGAATATAATCATATCGTCATTAAATTCTTTAGATATGCGATTCCATATTATATTCCCTATTAATCTCTTTAGTTAAAGACTTCGATGCTTAAAATGTTTAGGGAGAAATGGAATACTGGTGTGTATTTTTTTCTTTAAAGTACCAAGACCAGCTATACACAGTACTGTATGTTTATGTTCCAAAATTAATATAGTTTATGGCCTTCACACGCGTTACAGTATGCTCCTATTCTTTTTCTGCTCAGCTACTAAGATTTCCCTTCAGTGGTAAAATTCAATATCTACAACGGGCACAGTAAAGACATTTACTGTACAGTAAGTCTTTCTACGACAGATCAACGGACCACGAGTGCCCCTGTCGTTCAACCGATCACGCACCGCGGTACCCCGCGTCATCTTACGTCATGATACGCGACACCGCAGCCAATTACCTGTGGTACGTGTCTGTACCGCTCACTTTGAATGGCTGCATCTGTATAGTGAACAAAATAGCACCCCTTCTGCTGAATTACTTTTTCCCTCCTTCCTCGTTACCAAAACATCTTAGTATTCTGACACTAAGGTAAGAGAGACAAAATCACTCATCACGAACATTTGTAATTACAAAACTTCACTGTTGCATTTCTGCGTTGTGACATTCTGAACATGGCATGTTAAAGTATATAGAAAACCTAGATCAGAACAGGCTAAATGTAATTCATAGTGATTTATATTTTTTTAATTCTTTCTAAATGAAAAAATATGTTTTTCAGTGATTATGACACTTCGGTTTTACATAAAATATGCTTCAATGCCAAAATAAATAATAATGGAAAAAATACCCACAGTGGACATTCATAGTTGTGATTATAGGAATGTTATATATCAGGTGGGTAGCTGTGTCAGCATGCGTAGGCTGCAAAGGAAAAAGTAAAGGATTATTCCATGCTGAAAAGAGAAGAAAGGAAACATAACGTGTTGGCCGTGGAGCCTTCTTCAGGTGTGAGAAAGACAGGGCAGTAAGCAAAGATAATTTCCTTTATCTTTGCTTGCTGCAGTTTATCTTTGATTACAACATCAAGAACGTTAGGAATTTTTACGGCTATCAGCTCCACATCAACTTCCTTTTATAACTAACCTCATCAGATCCCTTTACTCCCAACTCTTCCAATTTCTCACTTCAGAGAAGGATAAAAAACTCAATCATCCTCTACAAAGAAAAACCACCTACGACCTCCACCAATCCTAACCTTGTTTTTACTATACCCTCTGACCTTTCCCTTTCACCCCTTTGCATCCTCAGCTAACATATTTTAAAATTACAATATACTGTATAGTATTTATGTTTAAAATTAAGGTAAATATGTCAAAATATCAAAATCCAACTGCACAGTGCTATCGTAACAATGCTTGTCAAGTTCTCAAACAAACCTGCATTGTATTTTTAAAATATTTCAGCAGAGGATTCAACTGGAGTATAAATGAAGATTCGACTATATTTTTTCTTGGGTGAATATGGTTTTCTGGGGAGTTGCAATGTTGGGCATTATTGGACATTTCCCGGTGACCCTGACACGTGTTAAACACTCGCATTTCCTGCAAATATTAAAATGGTTATGGCTTCGCTGAGAAATCTAATTGACTGAAGACAACGTTTACATCGCAGAAGAAACGCGTCCCCGGGTGGACGCAAACCACCAACCTTTCAGTTAACAGCCAAACGCGCTAACCGATTGTCCCACAGAGACTGGCGGATGGGTACTTCTCTCGAATCACAAGTTTTCGGTTAAAAAAAATATCTTACCGTTTATTTTGCCAGCCGGTAATATTTCTTCTGCACTGATAACCAAGAATTGAATTTCATTTTTCGCAAGCTGTGTGAATTTAATCAAAAACAAGTTTTCCAGAAAGGAAATTAACACCTGCATTTAACGAAATTAAGCCCTTTGTGATTGCCCGAAATGGACCGGGGTAAAGTTAGCTCGAAGTTCGAAAATGATTTTGGCACGCCTGTAGCGCTTTCACGAAACCTCTTAGAGTTGCGAGAATGCTTGTTTTGTGTATAAAATACATTGTGGATGCTTTCTCAGCCTTTACTTTTTCGATTTTATGACATTTTTTTGACCATGCACGAATATTCTTTTGTCCATATCTTCGCAATGGAAGCACAGAACGCCGTCAAACCAAATGCATTTTAAAGACCACGACTTGTGGATATTTCCACAGCCTTTACATCAAACTATCAGTGAGCTAATTATCTTTTTTTAAACCTCCGGTTTTTCATTGATGTGTAATTACGCACGAACTGGAACCCGGGGGACCGCTGTGTGCACACGTTCACAACGCGAGAAATACTGTTCAATACGGCTTCATGCGAAAAACCCGTATATGACCATAGGAAGCAGAACAGCGCAGTCTCCCATTACCCAGACTGTAAGCACGGGAATAAAGCTTTGTTTGATTTCTGAAACCCTTCCTTTACGCCCTGTTTTCATTCAGGTAAGGGTCAACTATATTCACAATACTACTGACAGCAGGAAGATTAAAATATTCTTTTCTCAGCAGCTTATTAAAAACAGCTCCCATGATGTTCAAACCGATTTTTTACACAGAACACTGACACAGCTTTGCATTTTGAATCTCTTTTTCTCATGCTTTTATTTAATATGGCACAATGCACTGGGATAGGGGTATTCTGTTCACAAACCAATAGCATTTAAACCACAGCACCCACAATGCAGCAAGTGTTTTGGACACTAAGCAGGTCCTCTGACTTTTCCCAGCTTTGTTTTGGGTTGTGGAACCTTTCTTTATATTTTTTAGGATTTTCTGAAGATAACACTACAGGTAATACACTGGGATAGGTGGGTCATCTTCATGGCTCAATAGCATTTCAAATACAGCACCCGCACTGCTGAAACCAAGTGTTTTACACACCAGACAGGCCCCAGAACCTCGTACAACCTTGCTGTGGCTGTGGCCCCTTTCTTTACTTTTTTTCTGATTTTCGGATCATAAGATTGTAGGTTCGACTTCTAGCTGGTTCGTGTAAATTTTAATCAGGCTCTTCAGTAATAGATTATGTAATGAACCACACCTGAAAGCGAACGTTGGGTCTGTTTCCTTAGTTTTCCAGCATGAAATAGCAAATCGTTACAAAAAGCACCAGCTAATGTCCAATAGCAGTTTTTTTTTCAAATTACATTTTCAGGTTTAAGACACTGTTTAATAAAACAGTGTCCTTAAAATCTCCAACTTTCAGGTTTGTTTTACTTTATAATAAAGGAGATCTGAAACTTCCAGGATTCCATTCTCTGATGTAGCTGTCTCTAAAGAAGGGGGTGATGATTCACAGATGTGAACCGTGCCTTTTCTCTTGTATTCAAGGGTATTCGCTGCGTAAGCTCCTAAATGCGTGTTCTTTATTACTCTATTTTGTGTAGATTATCTATGTGGTGTACAGATAGAACTCAACTACATGGTATGAATTCCATGTTCAGCACAAGCAGAACTTGAAAAACTAATAGCTGACCTCGACATGATTTGAACACGCAGCCTTTTGATGTGAAGTCAGAAGCGCTTCCGTTGTGCCACGAGGTCACGCCAAACAGCTACTTTTAAGCCCCCATCAGCGTCGTGAATTTTTTTTTCCTCCTGTGAGGAGTGCCGCTCTCCCAAAGAGAGTCTCTTCTTCCCAGACCACATTTTATTCTTGCCTCACAGCTCTTGAGCAGGTGTTGTTCTCGACAACAGATCCAGGAACACTGATTGTTTTTTTTTCATTAAGTACCCCATGGTGCAACGGTAGCACGTCTGACTCTAAATCCGGAAGTTGAGTGTTTTAAGTACATGGGAGTCAACTGATACTGAACAGGTTCTGCTGCTGAACCTGCAGCCTTCACCATAAGGTCCAATTCCCCAGCCTTCTGACCTTATATGTCCATCCCTTCTCGTCAAAACACAGAAATCGCAGTATAGAATGAAAAAACTCCAATAAATCTCAGCTGCTGTTGGTAATTTTCCTTTAAAAACAAATGAATCTCCAAAACTTTTACGGAGTGTATCACTTGCACTGAGACCGAGACGTGTTAAGCTGTACATGAGTCTTTGTGGCTCGGGTGTTAACCAAAAGGGTGGTGGTTTGAGCCCTCCCAGGGACGCTATGAGCCTTTTAATGAACACAACCTCCTCACTTCATTTCTCCACGGGCGGTCTCGTACCGCAATCAAATACAGAGCCTGTAGGGGGCAATAAGCTTGCAAATATAGCTCGCTGTGTATATATGAAGAAGCAGAGGTTAGTTTCTCATCTGCATGTTGCAGAGCCTTACGAAACTCGTACCAACAGCTGGGGTTTGATCCCTGCACGGGCTATTAGTTAAAAGGCCATTGTAAATGACGTGTAACAGATTTTCCAGCTGGCTTTTCTGTTTCACACTAAATTGCAATCTTGAAACTAAAAGAATAAGAAATATGGAACACAACTGTTGTTCCCCAAGAAGGAAAGCTGTTCTACACTGATGTCACTCCTTTTAATAAAATCCAGATTGTGAAGACATCTCCGTCCTATCAAAAGAAAATGTTATACAAAAGTTGGAAAGCACACTCTCAATCCATCTGTATATTTGATTTTTGCCATCCATTCAAGGGTGCTTGGTGCTTTACAAACAAATCATTTCAGGGAAGAAACTTAGTTTAGTGAGCTACTGTTGTATTTTCACTGATTGAATTTGATCTTTGTACTCTCTTTGCATTCTCATATATAATATTTCAGAATTACAGTTCAAATTTGTTGGAAAACTTCACAGGCATTATTAGGTTAGCACTGTACAATTGTATTTTAATATCTTGGTATATTTACCTTCATTTTAATATAGAAGTAACCATAAATGTTGTTATTTTGTACTTTTGTCGCACTTTTTAAAACATTTTAGCTGAGGATGCACGGCGACAAGTGCATGATATTATTCCTTGATATCGATGATCACTTGAAGGATTTGAAGAAACTATCAAAGAAACAGCAGCAATAGCAGATGATTTTGGTTTTTTAACCCATCTTTACACCTCAATAATCCATTTGTCCTTGAAAAAAAGAAAAGACAGGCATGTTTTGAGTTTTGAGAGGAATGATCCTCTTCTCGTTCAAAAATAAACGTATAAATTTGATTGCTTCAGTAGAATTTTGGATTTTCTTTAGAAGATCTCACAAAGTATTGCCAGGATCTATATTTAGTGTTCAGTAGTGATAACACTGCTGATATTGATGGAGTAGAAATCTATGATGTATTGACAGCTTTATCTGAAGCAAAAAGTCCTAGAACGCTGCCAATGAAGTTTTGGGATTCATACCAAGAAATACCTTTTGTTTTCCCACCCAAAATGCTACTATTACAATACACATTATGCAAACATTACCAGTTTTAGTAGCTTCTGGGTGCAATTTTCCAAACCTGAAACTAATTACAAATTATTTAAGATGAACCATGTCCAAAAATTGTAAATCAGGATTAATATAATATCAACTGAAATTACTACAGAAGAAAATATTTAACTGAAATATCAATAAGACTATGCAAGCCTAAAAAGTAGAACAATTCAATTCATATAACTTTTATTTGTTATTTTTTTACAAATGGGCTCACACACCGGAAAACACTAACATTTCCTCTTTATTAGAGAATGTGAATAACAATGAACAACCCAAAATGTTTTTAATTGTGATTTTGTTCAAATTCAATCATCTATCTATAGTGAGAAATTAATAAGAAAGTAAGAAATTGTGTTATTTCATAAACTGTAAGACATGGAGACATTGACAGGTTATAACCTTTGCTTTGTGTTTTAACATAAGTGTTCAGGATCCAAGCCCATGTTCGGACAGTTGTGTTTCTCTTGTAATCATCAAATGTCATTGTTTTGTCCGTCAGTTTCTTTCTTGAGTTGTACCATGGATATTTTATACCATCAATACTTTTCATGCTCTTTTGCATTTTCCTTCACATATGGAAAAGAACTCAAGGCGTTCTTGTCACTGTGCTACACAGTACAGGATATGCTGTGAGGAATTCGCGCAGCTTTCAGCGGAATCCAGAGGGAGGACTCGCTCGGTGAATGATCTCTCAGGAAATCCCGGGTGAGATTCAACATCCCGGGTGAGGTTTTTCTGCACCAGCCACGACAAGTTTGAAGACGTTCTCTGGATTTCCTGAATGTGACTTTAAATTAGTTCACATTCTTTGGTAGTTAACAGAACTAAATGCTTTGGAGGTACATTTAAAACTGCAGAGAACACTGTAGCACTTCGAGTTTAATTGTGTAAACCTGGCTCTCTATGAACACGAGCAAAGAGTTCTCACTCAACAGAAGACTGCGATGTGAGCACAGTAACATAAAACACTTGGAGATGCCAGAGATTGAACCCGGGACCTCATACATGCAAAGCATGCACTCTACCCCTGAGCTATACCCCCGACATAGAAGGCTGTGGAAGTGACTTAGAGATGTGCAGGTGCTCACAGAACACAATCCATCTTTTGCATCTTTTAAGTGCTCTTGATTAAACTATGCATAGAAAAACAGCGGTACTGATGATTTTCATGGACTGATGCACACTTGTTCTGTACAACTCCAGTGATAAAACCTTGTCTGTAAATATTGTAGAACGTAAAAGGGTGAAACAACGCTCCAACCGCAGGAATGGTAACAGAAAGGATCATTTTCTTATTTAATACGTCCTTTTGAGATGCCTTGTCAACGCACACAGACGTCAGAGCTGAACAAATATTTTGTACACAAGACGGCAGTGCGATATTAGAATTCCTGTCTTCTTGATGGATTCAGACTCTTTCTCAGAGGTCCATGCTTGCCAAATAACTTTACAGCTGTAGCGGCAATGCTTATTAATAAGACAGAATTAAGCGTTGCTGTGCTTTCCTAAATGAGGCCCCATCTCACTCTCCCTCTCTGTGGTGCAGCCACAGAGAAAGTATTCATGCAGGCTGATTTAAGATGTTTTCTTCTGATAAGGGACAGCTCCCAAACGGAGATCCACTTAGCTAAGCCTGGCTATCATGATCTATGGTCATCCATTGGCGCCTATCTGTCTAGGGAGTGCCGAATGGACATCTGGACTGCATTCCTAAGTGTCAGGAGTAAGTGACTCATATCTCACCTTGATCAACCAATCAGGGATTGGCAGGGGGTGGTAACACCACGTGGGTCTCCAATGCCTCCAATGTATTTCTGATGGAGCGCTATGAGCAAAGATTTAATAAGCTACTCCTGCCGATGATTCAGTTTAAAGAAGTAAAAGCTTTGCAAACAAAAGCAACTCGCTACCACAGCCAATATTAAATGTACTTGGTGGCACATTGCCATTTGCACTGGCTCAAAAGTGATCTGGCAGACGTTGTTCCCTACGTAAAGCTGAAAGCGCCAAAGAGCATTTCCATTGAGAAAAAAAAAAATCTGCCTTGATGTTAAACATAGAGAGCCTGCTTTTTAGAAGTTCTCCCTCTAAACACCTTGTGCAGCCTCCCGACAGACTAACAAAAAGCGCCTTTTCACCAACTCAATTTATAATACGCCCCTCAAAACTCACAACCGAATAACAATCCACCCGTATATTTGATTTTCAAGATCCATTCAAGGCAACTTGGCTCTTCGTAAGCAAATAATTTCAGGGAAGAAACTCAGTTTAGTCAACTACTGGTGCATTCAGCACAGCACTTGCTCTTGCTTGTCAGGGTGGCCGAGTGGTCTAAGGCGCCAGATTCAAGGACATGTGTCTTTCCAGTGGGCTTGGGTGTTCTGGTCTCCAAATGGAGGCGTGGGTTCAAATCCCACTCCTGACAGCTCCTGTTTCTACCTCTCTTGAATTGTTCCAGTGCTAGCTGACAGTGAATGACTGAAATATGAAAGCAAGCAAGTCAGTGCAATTTATGAGTATTCTGCACTGTTAAAATGCACAGGTTTTCATACTTTTTGGAATTCATAGCTCAAGAAGTGACTCCTGTTTCATTTTCTATTCACCAACTTGATTTGCATTCCGCCCTCACACCTCACAACAGAATAACAAACGGCTGTTTCGAACGGAGTTTAATGTCGGTTTTTTACTTTATTAGAGAGAGGCACTGAACTTTGGGGAACGTGACATCCACCCAGTATTACTAGTAGGTTGATAAATATAAATGTTCTTTTTCCCCCCGTATGATACCTCGCGAAATATAACGATGGCCAACTCCTTAAGTCGAAATTTAAACCCTTCTCACGCTACAAGACAGTCCGTCAACATCGCCGCGGCCCGAAGCGCGACCTTCGGTATGACGTTGGCGGAAGGGGGTAGGGTAAGTACGTCACAGCCAGGGGAAGCCCCTATCACGTGAGAGGGGTGCGGCGGGCAACTAGCCCACGGGGGCGAAGAGAAGTTGATTTGCGTGGAGTGTGGAAACACTACACGACCGGGCAAGCGAGCCGTTTTTTTTGTTTTGTTTTTTCCAGAACATCAGAACAACCGCAAAGATGACCATCGATCCACCTCCGGACGTTTCCTTTTTTGTCCTCTTTGGCCTCCAAAATAAAAAAAAAAACTGGGATCCATCGTGGCGTTGCCAAATTAAAACGTCAACCACTTTTCGGGCTTTCGTGCTGTCCATGATGAAACCGTCATGGTTGTGTAAGCATACGTTACGTCACAGACCGGCGGCGCTCGGACGTGAGGAGTGTCGTTACGTTTTTGAAATGGCACGTCAGACAAGATCTCTGACAAGCTCTCCGAAAAACCCAAACCTGTAAAATTCAATTTCAATTCAGTTTTTTTATATAGCGCCTTTCACAACAAGAATGCCCCAAGGCCCCAAACAAAGGAGTTGTTCCACACCCCCGCCACCCTCTGAGTACAGTAGAGCCCCCTGTAATGACTGGAGGAGCTCACCCAGCTGTGTCTGGAGAGAAGCCGGGGTATCGGCTTCAACCACAGGGCTGGGCGGCTTGTTCCCCACCCCCACCCCCTTCTGTGTACAGAAGAGCCTCCTGTCCTGACTCCAGTAGGAAATGTCACCTGGAGGCAACACACCGGCTTCTTTTAACAGATGACCTCGGGAATCGGGAACAACGGAGCTGTGTGCGGCCGTCTGTACGGAGGGGTTCAGCGCGGGAGGGCTCCGGGCTCGGGTCTGGACCCGGAGGGGGGGGGGGGCTGTCTGTGTGGAGTCTGCATGTTCTCCCTGTGTTCTCCGGGTCCAAAGACAGGCTTTTGGGCTAATTGGCTTCTGGGAAAACTGGCCCTGGTGTGTGTGTCCTGTGATGGAGTGCTGTCCTGTCCAGGGTGTGTGAGTGAGTGTGTATTTGTCATGTGATGGACTGGTTCCTGTCCAGGGTGTGTGAGTGTGTGTGTCTGAGTGTCCTGTGAGGGACTGGTTTCCTATCCAGGTTGTGTGTGTGTGTCCTGTGAAGGACTGGTGTCCTGTTCAGGGTGTGTGAGTGTGTGTGTGTGTCCTGTGATGGACTGGTGTCCTATCTAGGGTGTGTGTATGTCCTGTGATGGACTGGTGTCCTGTCCAGGGTGTGTGAGTGTGTGTGTGTCCTGTGAAGGACTGGTGTCCTGTCCAGGGTGTGTGAGTGTGTGTGTCTGTGTGTCCTGTGATGGACAGATGGTACCAAGCCTGGACACCCATGAGACACTGGCTTCCTCAGAAGACTCTCACGGAGGGCACACTGTCCCTAACCCGGGTCCAGAAGAAACTACAGTGATCTATAATTCCTGCGCCTCGGAAGGGTTTATGACGTCTATGTCCGGCGCCCGCGACCGCGGACCGGCGGTTTGGCGTCGCGCTCCGCAGCTCGAGCTTCGGTGCGAGGCAGAGCGGGAGGGAGTCGATGTGGCCTCGGTGCCATCTTTGCTGGTGAGTCAATTGTGACCGTTGCGGTACAATAAACCATCAATAAACCTTTTCCCACCCCGTCCAGTATTTCTGTCGCGGCCCACGTCCCTTACAATCGACAAACTGTTAAAAAAAAACAGTAGCCCTTCGCAACATTACACGCCATTTTTTTTATTTTAAACGTCCTCTAGATACGCAGGTGGCTCGATACCTGTCTTATCCTCGCCGGCGTCTTTATACCGGCAAGTGAATTTTATTTGGGGTCCCTCAGAATTGTGACAGAAATGTCAGTGAACCACAATAAAAAACGAAACTTTTTTTTTAAAGGCGGTGAATGGATTTTCTGAGTAACCGTGTAGCGACTAACATAAGGAAAAAAAAGTTGTCTTTTCCTACGAAGACGTTTTGGTACAGGACTTTCTTTAAATATCAGTTGTGCATAGCGTTTTACAAAAAGTTGATGATGATCTTGGAGATAATTGCAAAGGAAAATTGAGATAACTACCAAAACGTTACGTGTGAAACGACAGGACAGAACTTTGAACCCACAAAGAAACAAAGGTATGAAATATTGCCTCGTCATGGGGGGTTGATAATTGTAGTAAGTGTTCCTAATTTTCGTAAAGAAATGTATATTATGGGAGTCACACGTGAGATTTAGTGTATATACGTTTCATATTGTGCATACATACGTGGTTAAAAAGTGGAATGAGTATGATTATAAACTCGTGTGTCCTATAATCAGATAATTTTTGAACAAGCTTTGATTAGACAGGTGAAAAACAACATCAGATCCTTTTTTTAATATATTCTCACGTCTGAATATAAGCTTCTCCCCTCTGGCCAACATTTCAGGGCTCCCAGGTGTAGATCCCAAATTGAAACAAATATTAATTTGTTACCCAGTTAAACAGTTAATAGAAGTGAGTGACCAGGGTAAATAAAGGTGGGTCAGTGTAAACTGTTTATTCTGGACCAGACTTCGTCATGTGTGATATGTCATGACTTCTTATATTAAGTTTTATCTTTATATTTAGTTCTACATGTGTAATAGATGCGATGTGTGTCCATAAAAAGGTTTCTCCAGGGGAAAATCAAGTTCGTTTTAAAACCGTGTTTCCTTTTTAGGGTACGTTTGCATTCCAAGTGTGGGGTTTTTGCCTTTTTATCATATTTTGGATGTGAATCCGTGGTATTTTTGCTGAGACAAGTTGCCTTTCTTATACGCGGAGGGATCTGCTCGTGAGATGTCCGCTTGGTCCATTTCTGAGCTCAGTATAAGGTGTAGAAAGCACGACTGTCATCATCACCCGCCTCTCACCCAGGTGTGGAATAATGTTGTGACTATTGCTTCAGCAATAACATGCTGATTGCATGTTTCTAGATGGGTATAACAGAGATCTCAACTACTGAGGGGCCTTATTAATAAAGTCTCCACAGCCGAAGCGCTGTGTCTCTTTTCAGCTGGCGATAAACCTTTCCTCGATCCTTTGCTGACTTGTAAAACTGTTCCTGATCAGAATAAAAAACGCTCCCGCTAATACACAAGCACCCGTGTCTCGCCAAAGCTGACAAATAAACAGACGGACAAGCCGCACTGCACGTGTGAACAGGGGAATGAGCGAGCGAGCGGGGATAGGGCGCCTCCTGCGCTTAAAAGCTTGCAGCACCTGGTATACCCAGGCGGTCTCCCATTTAAGTACTAACCAGGCCCATCCCTTTTTAGCTTCCGAGATCAGACGAGATCAGGCATGCTCAAGGGGGTGTGGCCGTAAGCGAGAGCAAAGCTCGCTGGCACCCTTCTTATTGAGAGGACAGCTCCGTCACCTCTTTTACGACGCTACTTTTTTTCCCTTGCGTTTTTCTCTTCTTCCCACGTTCTCTCTCTTCACTGCCTTCGTCCCCGCTCTATTTCACTTCAGCCTTTCACTCTTGCTTCCTTCCAATGAGGACGGAGCTGCGGGAGAAAGGGCGCTATAGAGGATCGCTGTGGAGAGCTGCTGCTGTGCTTTGACATCTGAGCTCTGTGGAAAACGATCTCAATACAATTCTGAAAAACGCGACTCTCCGAACGCCAGCCGAACAAGTCTCCACAGCCGAAGCGCTGTGTCTCTTTTCAGCTGGCGATAAACCTTTCCTCGATCCTTTGCGGACTTGTAAAACTGTTCATGATCAGAATAAAAAACGCTCACGCTAATACACAAGCACCCGTGTCTCGCCAAAGCTCACAAAAAACAGACGGACAAGTCGCACTGCACGTGTGAACAGGGGAATAATAATAATAATAATAATAAACTTTATTTTATATAGCGCCTTTAAAGGTGGCTTCTCAAAGCGCTTTACAGGATGACAATAACAATAAATAAGAAGACTACAACAATAAATAAGAAAATTTCACAAGACAGGACACAATTATAATTACAACAATACAACAATAACAATAGAGGAGACCGTGGAAGATGGTATTAAGAAGAGCAGAGGGGTGAAGAATGGAACCAGTTAAGTAAAGGCTTTTCTGAAAAGGAGGGTTTTGAGTCTGGATTTGAAGGAGTTTAGAGAAGGTGACTCTCTAATATCCTTGGGCAAAGAGTTCCAGAGCTTGGGGGCATAGCAGGAGAAGGCCCTGTCGCCCATACAATGTAGACGGGCTTGGGGGACAGTAAGGAGGGCAGAATTTGAAGAGCGGAGGTTGCGAGGTGGGGAGTAGGGCGATAAAAGTTCAGACAGGTATTGAGGTGCCAAGCCATGTAAAGCCTTGTAGGTGAGCATGAGGATTTTAAAGTCTACGCGGAATTTGACCGGAAGCCAGTGCAAGGACTCCAGGATAGGAGTAATGTGAACACTTGCACTAGACCTGGTCAGGATTCTGGCTGCTGAATTTTGGACATACTGCAGCTTGTTCAGAGTAGATTTAGATACCCCAGGGAGCAGAGCATTGCAGTAGTCAATTCGAGAGAATACAAATATGTTGATCAGCTTAAGATCACAGTTAATGATAGCATAGGGCGTAGTCTTGCGATATTTCTAAGGTGAAAAAAAGATGTTTTGACAGTATGCTGTACATGTGGGTCGAATGTTAAGCCAGAATCTAATATAACCCCAAGGTTTTTCAATTTTGATTGGAGCTCAAGTACAGAGCCATCTACAGACAGGGTTACATGGTTGTTGAGGGCGGTCAAGGGAGCTGTGAACAAGGAGGTTACGCAGATTAGGTGGTCGGCGATATGAGATGATAGGGCGATCAGAAAAGAGGGCCCCAATGGAGGGATCATCCTGTAGGATGGAAAAGTTCTGGTTAATGGTCCTGGGGATAGGAAGTGTGTTAGGGTGGTAAGGAAGCACCAAAGGAATGCAGTTTTTACGGCGGGAGTTCCTGATCGGGTTGATGGTCCGGGGGGTGTTTTTGGCTCGGGCAAGGGCCTTGTCAATCACACTGCTGGGGTATCCTCTGTTGATGAAAAATGAGTACATTTCGAGGGCTTGGTTCTCGAAGTCGATGTCGTCGCTGCATAATCGTCGTAACCTAAGGAATTGTGAAAAAGGAAGAGAGTTTCTAGTGTAGTTGGGGTGAAATTAGCTGTACAGGAGGTAGCTGTGTGAATCCGTGGGTTTGTAATAAACTGAAGTGGACAGTCGGGGGTAGTTGATAGACAAGTGGATGTCTAGAAACGGAAGAGTGGTGGAAGATATGTTAACCGTATATTTGAGGGACGGGTGGAAGTTGGTGAAATGGTGCAGGAAGAACTCAAGCTGATCGTTGGAGCATGTGGCGGCACCGACGCAGTCATCAATATATCGCTTGTAGAGGTCAGGGACATAGCCAGTGTAGGAAGCGAAGAAGCGTTCTTCTACCCAGCTGACAAAAATGTTGGCATAGCTGGGTCCCATTCTGGTGCCCATGGCAACTCCACTGACCTGTTGGTAAAAAAGATTATTGAAAGAGAATGCGTTCAGTGTGAGGACCAATTCTGCACGGCGTACCAGGGTGTGGGTGGGTGGATCAAGCACTGTGCGTTTGTCCAGCATGTGCTTGAGGGCTGTAAGGCCGTCATTATGGGGAATGACGGTGTACAGAGATGTGATGTCCATGGTAAAAATGTAGCATTCGGTACCCTGAAATTGGAAATCATTAAAAAGTTGGAGCGCGTGGTTGGTGTCTTTGATGTATGAGGGAAGATCTTCAACCAGCGGTCTCATGAGGCTGTCGAGAAAGGCTGAGATGTAAGTAGTTGGACAGTTACATGCTGATACGATGGGGCGTCCAGGGGTGTCCGGTTTGTGGATTTTGGGGAGGAGGTATAATTGAGATACCTGTGGATGTTCCATGATGAGCCGGTTCGCCTCCTGGGGGAGCTCGTTACTGCTGATAAAAAGGGAAATGGTGGAAACCACTTCCTTTTGGTAGTCAGTGGTAGGGTCCTGTTGGAGAGGGAGGTAGGCAGAAGTGTCAGTTAGTTGTCTAGAGGCTTCAAAGATATATAGATCCTTACGCCACACCACAACAGCACCTCCTTCGTCCGCTGGTTTGATGACAATATCATCCCTGTTGCGGAGAGACTGGAGCGCCTGATTTTCTCCTTGGGTGAGGTTAGACCTATGTTTACTGGGTATAGGGAGTGCCTTGGGAGCTTGATTAGTGCATTGGTTGATGAAATAATCAACTGGTGGAAAACGGCCAGAGGAGGGAGTCCAACAGCTCTGTTTGGGATTAATGTTGTTAATGACATCAATAACCGGGTTGTTATCAGCTGCCTGTGAAGAGAAATTGTCGGCAAAATGTGCTCTGAGACGGATCCTGCGGTAAAAGCGGTTAAGGTCGACATTGGTCTGGGTGATGTCCAGTTTCCTGGGAACTGGTACAAAACTGAGCCCTTTGCTGAGGAGGGATCGCTCATCCTGTGAAAGGGAAGGGTCAGAAGGTATGGTGACAACAAGGTTAGGGTTGGTGAGGGTGTTCGGGGTGTTGATGGTTTTCTTCTGTAGAAGATGACTGAGTTTTTTGGCCTTCTCTGTAGTGAGAAACTGGTCGAGTTTAGAGTTGAGAGATCTAATGAGGTTAGTTATGAAGGGAAGATGATGTGGAGCTGTCAGCCGTAGAAATTCCTTAGCCTCTTTGATGTTGTTGTCGGAAAGGATAATCTGTTTTTTGAGGGAGAAAATGGTAGAGAGCATTAGTTTCCTAGAAAATTGTTTTAGAAGTCTCTGAGTGTTACTCTGGGTGGTATCAGAGTCAAAAGAAAAGGTATTAAATTTAAGGCGAAATCCTTTAGGGATGATATTATGTCGACGACATCTGTAAAGGAATAGAAGGTGGTTAGAAAGCCTGGTCTTGGAACAGATAGCTGTAAAGAGACGGAATGCTGGTTTAGTGAGAGAAGCGGGCAAGTGGCCCAGGGAGGAAGAGAAGGTATGACGAAGAGATCTAGAAAAAGATTTGGAGGAAGGCATAGTGGGTCGCATATATTTTCATTTTTCTCTTTTTTACATAACACGCTTTCGAGAAATAGACTGTCTTGTAATGAAAGCTGCATTAGAAAATGTGTATCTAAATTAAAATCGGGAATATGTCTTTTGCGTTATTCAGCTTTCTTGGGAACACTATGGGATCTCAGAATTGTGACTTAGAATCATAGAATTGCGACCTAAAAACTCAGAATTTTGACTTTATATCTCACATTTGCAACTTCGAAATAGCCCATATTTCATTGTCTGTCCTTTTGTTATTGTAACGGATTCGGGTTCTAGCCAGCAAGACCTGGGTTTGAGCCAATACGGGGTTTGAGGCACGAAGTAGGGTGGGAGCGGCGAGGGCACAAACCCTAGAACCCGAATCCGTTACAATAACAAAAGGACAGACAATGAAATATGGGCTATTTCGAAGTCGCAAATGTGAGAGATAAAGTCAAAATTCTGAGTTTTTAGGTCGCAATTCTATGATTCTAAGTCACAATTCTGAGATCCCATAGTGCGTTTTTTTTACTCCCTGGCGGAAACGGGCTTCCATAGGTTCTCAGTGCTGCGAAGCAAAAGCAATCTCTGGAAAATCAGACAAATTATTATCAGATCATGTCAAAAGCTGATCAGTATTTCTTTACTGGGAAGCAAAGAAATGCTTGTATTACACATTTTAATATGACATGCAATTACACATGAAAAATAGTAAAATTATTTTCATTGCGGTACGTGTTGATAGAACAGCCCCCTCGATAAAGGAAAGTGTGGACGGACGTGTCGCATGTTCCGTACTCTGTCTGACAGCGAGTTTAACACACTTTCCTCGGAAATTAGAAACTAATTGAACAATAAATTAATCTGAGCAAATTTTACACGTGTGGGTGATTTAATTCTGTCGAAATTGCGTGGAACTCCTCCGCTGAGGTCAGATACACACGGGAAAGTGTTCAGGAGGCTTCACGGAGTCCCGCCTCATACTGGAAGCAGGTTCTAATTAGACGCTGAGAACAATCCGGGTCTCTGTGTGTAATTGATTGTGTTGATTGAGCGGTAGTGTGACCAGGTGTGCGGTAGCAGGTCCTGCCAGTATAAAAACCTAGTCACCGCGTTCACACTTTATGCTTTCTTGCTTCAACACGGTTTTGTGGTTTACTTATTTTACTCCTGTAGCAATTAAGCGGGACGTTAATTTGGCGATGCGCTCGTTTCTCTTTGTGCTGTGCCTGTGCGCAGGGGCCGGGCTCCCCGCACTGGTCTCCGCTGGGCCGGCTGGCTGGGACTCTCGGGAATTGGCGCTCCAGGCCGACCTCCCGGCTCCTGAAGATGCAGCCCAGTTGGAGGACTTGAACCTGGCAGATGCGCCCTCCGAAGACCTGTCTACAAGCGAGAACGACTCGCAGTCCTTGGCTCCCGACTTTCGCCGCCTTCCCGTGTCCAGAGACGCGTACTCGCCCTACTTCAACAAGGAGAAGATGAAGCCGGCAGCCGCCCCTTACCCGCCTACATCAAGAGCGTCCTGTTTCCTCCCCAGCGAGGGCGGCAGCCGGCTCGCCCGGCCATCGGGGGCACCCGAGCAGTGGCTGTGTGGTGCGACTCCAGCAGGATGTACGTGAGGGTCAGTCGGCTCCTGTTCGGCTTCAGCTGTCGGCCATCGGAGGTGACCTTGGGCAACTGCAGCGTCAGCCGAACCACACGCCATTACTTCTACTTCATCTACGGGCTTCACGAGTGCGGTACCGAGCGATCGGTAAGCGGGTCTTCATCTACAGGCAATGTATTGATGTGAACTGTAGGGCTAGTGCCTTTCCTGGGAATACCCCTTCCTCTGTGACCTTGCAGGTTGTCCAGGGCCGCCTGGTGTACTCCAACACTCTCCGCTATGCCCCGCCCTCCTCCAGTGCGCCTGTGCATCACTTCATTCCCTTCTCTGTGCCGATCAAGTGCTCCTACAACAGGTAGGCAGGGCTCTGCTGCTGCTGGGAAAGTGTCCAGAAGCCCTTCATCTCCTCTGTCCTGCAGGTTCCACTACTCCTACAAGGTTGGCTATGTCCCCACGTGGGCCAGGAGAAGGACCTTCTTCAAGGACCTGAAAAACAAGCACAGCTTTGTCCTGCTCACCACCAACTGTAAGCTCCTTGAGCGAGTGGCTCCTCCTGCCAGCAGGGGGTGCTGTGTGCAGGTGTAATGCTGTCTTTCTCTCTCCAGCCCACTGGGTCCGGCTCTCTCCTAAGGATGAGTACTTCCTGGGTCAGCCCATGTACTTCCAGGCCACTGCCTACTTTGCCACAGCGGAGCAGAGGCTGTACATCCACTAGTGTTACGTAACCGAGAAACCGGACCAGCACTCGCAGCCCCGTTTCCCTGTGATCGATAACTTGGGGTACGGCCCCTTCTGGGAGCAGAGGTGGGCAGGAGCCCCGAGAGCCTGCAGGGGTTCATCCTTGTCCTTGTCCCCAGGTGCATGGTGGACAGCACGGCAGATGGCTGCCTGTCCAGGTTTGTCCCCTCCAAGCAGAAGGATGTGCTCCGCTTCACAATTGATGCCTTCCTCTTCCAGAAGAAGCTGTCCAGGAAGGTACTGCTCTCAAAGGCTGCTCAGCCTTCTTGCTCTACTGATCCATTGTCTGCTTTTCCATCCATGATCTAGATGTGAACCAGACTGTGGCAGCTGTAGTGCCTAGAGCTGCCAGCTTGCCTTCACTGATGGCAGAAGGTCCTTCTCTGTCCCTCTATTGGCCTTGATCCCTTAATGCTGTGACCTTCCCTCTTGCAGCATGAAGTGACTGAGCTGTACATGCACTGTCATGGCTGTGGCTCCTGCTAAAGCAACACCAGGGACCAAGTCCTGCACCTACAACAGGGAGGCTAAGAGGTACTTCTGCAAGGAACCTGCTGAGGGTGCTCTGGGACATGCCAGGTGGAGGCCTCACCTGTCCTCCTCTCCTCCAGGTGGGAGGAGCTGTATGGTGACCATGAGGTCTGTGCCTGCTGTGAGTCCAGGTGTGCTGGCAGTCAGAATGAAGGTGGGTCTGGTTCTCTATCCCTTGTGGATGCATCTCTGCCCAGGAGACAACCATGCTTGGACAACTGAGGAATGATCCCGTGCTGGACAAAGGGACTGTGTAGATGAGTAGACTGTGGGTCTCTGGGTATAGCAGATCCCTCACTCCTGGGTGTTACTTGTCCACAGGTACTAGGAGCCTGGTGACCAGCAGTCGGGTGGCTGTGGCACCAGTAGAAGCTCCTCTGGATGTGGGAGCTGACTGGACTGAGGATGAGGAGGGAGACCCTCAGAGCTCCAGTGAAGATGCTGAGAGCACCAGAGAGGATGTGGAGGGAGCAGAGGACTTTGGAGATGTTGGCCAGTGGACAGGTAGGGTCTGGCAGGAGGAGCTCCTGTAGGGGTGGGTGTCCTGCAGTTCAGCTGGATTGTTCTCCTTCTTCCTCCCCAGGTGCCTGAATGAAGGCTCCAGCCTGGCCCTTGTGACTCTCCTGCCTCCAGTCGCCTTGTAATGGCAACATTTCAACAAAGCTGTGAAAGACCCTTCTGCCTGCCCTTGTTTCTTTATGGTTTACAGGTTTGAATGGGGTGGAGGAATTCAAGGGAAGTGAGACCCATTAATAAATTAAAGTACTGTATTTGTGGGGGTTCCACTTTCAAGAATGCTTCCTGTATTGCTGCCAATGAGGACTGAAAATGGCTGGAGTTATAAAGCATTGTACTGGGGGAAGATGGCCGCACTATTCCTTGGACAGGTCATTGTGACTTTTTTTTTTACTGTGGGAGAGACAGAGGTGTTCAATATACTGGAAATCCTCCCGTTTCCGAGAGGGGTAGTGCTTATGGAGTGAGTTGCTACTGTAGTGCCCAGTAAGAGTGAGATCTGATGTCCTATTCTGGGCTGCACAAACTGACTAAAATAAACACAAGGAAGGAATTGTCAACAGGGGCTTGGTGTAAAGTAGGCCTTCCTTCCTTAGCAGAGGAACAATACTGGTGTGTGAATAATGGTACAGTTAGAATCTCGGAGGTCTTATGTTATGGGTGTTGGTTTCACAGCAGTGGTAGTGGACAGTCATAAGTATTAGGATTGAGACTGGAGATCCCAGTACTTGATCCGGAAGACAGGTGTTCACAACTACCTCTACCAGCAGCACAGATGGTGTAGATTGAGACTGAATGCTTACTACACAAAGCCTCTCCACTGTTTCAGTGTCCCGTGTCATGGATTTCAAGTGAATCCTAGTCTTCCTTTGTGACTACCTATAATTTGCACAAATCATGATGGCCCACTAAGGCTGTCAATTTTTAGCCCTACTGCAGTGCCCTATTAAAGTTTCAAGGATTTAGAATAAACTATTTTATATAATGGTTCCGAAGGTGGCTTCTCAAAGCACTTGACAAAATTACAATTAGAATACACAGGATAAAACAATTCCAATAGATTGAGGAGAAAAGTAGAAGCAGAGGGGTAAAGAATAGAACCAGTTCAGTAAAGGCTCTTCTACAGAAGAAGGTGTTGAGTCTGAATTTGAAGGAGTTTAGGGAAGGTGACTCTGGTATCCTTGGGGAGAGAGTTCCAGAGCTTGGGGGCATAACAGCAGAAGGCTCTGTCACCCATACAGTGTAGACAGGCTTGGGGGACAGTTAGGAGACTAGAATTAGAAGAGCGAAGGTTATGATGTGGGGAGCAGGTTGATAATAGATCAAACTGCTACTGAGAAGCAACTGAAATGTGATGGCATGTTCTACATTTTATGCAAGACAGGTAATGTTAGGATTTTATGGAACAGTGGTAATGGCAGCACTTTTGAGGATCGTTGGTACAACGGCAATGCTCAAGGATTCATTTCTAATATTGAGGACAATGGGTTATATACCCATCGTTCTTACCAAAGGATCAGAGACCTTTTGCTATATATAAAGACTCCTTTCCACCACTAATTTATACAGGTTTGGTCCATTTGGGCTTTATCAGTTAAACATTTAATATTGTATTTGTCAGTTTGTTGATGCCTATATATCACAGTGATCTGCACACACATCTTTGACTGAATATGGGCTGCCAAACCTCTCCACCAAACTTATGTATCACGGTAGGTACACAAGAAGTTTCTTTGTAATAACAGGGTTGGTGCCAGTAGTCAGATTGGGTCAATTGCAAGGTAAGAACAGCATCGCATTAACTGGAGATGATCCAGAGATTAGCATGCAGCTCTGTACGCCAGATTACTACCGATTTGCAACGCGCTCGTCTGCTGACTTTAGTCCCCTGCTCAATAATCACAATGTTCCCAATTGCAATGAGCCCAAGGAAACAGCTGCTGCTCTCTAGATGACACTACAGGACAGGACTAAGTACAATTCCTGCAATAGACTAAGCAGTTTAGTGCCAAACTAATGGAACACTGAATCCTATGGGACAGTTCCGAATGTAGTAACAGCTTAATACTGAAATAATATCGTAAACACCTTGTGATCTTAAGAATCTGTCGCTGTTAAAAAGTATTATAATAATAAGCTAAAATTGTACTGCAGCCACAACACAGTGGACCTGCAGCTCCTGTCCTGATCATACAGAAAGATGTCATCACTATGTAGTGTGCTCTCTGAAGGCACCAGTTCTGTAGGGTTTGGGCATTTACTGGGACAATTATTAATTGTAGCAGTAAATCACAAAATTATTCTTTTAATGGCTTTAGAATCCAACCATGCGATATAACTCAAACAATGCACACACACAGGTACTAATACACGAGGATACATTTCTTAATATATGGAATATGCATATAAACCTAACAGATCTTATCGAGAGGGTTATCAGAATACAAAGGGTATATATTCAGTCAGTTACCAAGAGTTACATATATCAAGAGGACATACGTTCAGTATATCATTCATTTAGACCATTTCGTAATTGAACTTGGTTACAACGTCTACATTAGATACTCAAAACAAGTACATAACTCTTAGGAATTAAATTGATATCAACTGTTTGGGATAACAATTGAATTCTCGAGCTGTAATGCATTGAAGTTGAATACTCATCCAATCTCTGGGGATTCAGATCTCCTGCGGGCACAAAGAAACAGTTGCAGGCTGTTGCTGTCCAATCCGCGCTCTCTGGCTCGGTGCCAGGCTGTGCTGTGCGGCTTGTGACGGTGCGCTGCTGATGCTCACTGACCAGCTAGTTAGTGTTGGCTTTAACTAGCAAAGTTTGCACACAGGAGAAAAGATGACTGTGAGTCCCAGCAAGTCAGGAAGTGGACCGGTTCGTTCCTGATGAAGAGCTAGTTCTGAATAGTGATTCAGCTGTCAACAGTTCCGACCTGTTCACGAGGCCTGCTCGGGTGGATCCTCTGGTTACTCTCTGGCAACCTCCGCTCTAGACTCTTAGAACAAAGGAAAGTTCTGGCACTCGGACACACTGGCCGTTCCATGGTTGTCCGGGCTGAGTCTCAGGATGGTCAGGAGGCGCGCTGCGAGAATGTCCTGCCCTTGGCAGCCTTTCTGCTCCTGGGCCGTCCCGCCCTGGAATTGTCTCACACTCCTGGAATTCTCCTTTGAATTCCCTTTAGAATAGTCTTGGAGCTCTGTGTTGCCTGTTTTTACCTGGAGGAACTTCAGCTCGTTCATTGGATGAAAGTTTCATGGGCATCAGAGACCCACGTGGGTTACTCGGCCCTACCAGTCCCTGATTGGTTGATCAAGGTGAGATATGAGTCACTTACTCCTGACACTTAGGAATGCAGTCCAGATGTCCATCTGGCACTCCCTAGACAGATAGGCCCCAATGGATGCCCACTGATCATGATAGCTAGGCTTAGCTAAATGCATCCCCATTTGGGAGCTGTCCCCTATCAAAAGAAAACATCTTTAAATCACCCTGCCTGAATAGCTTGAAGAGAGAGATGGGGCCTCATTTGGGAAAGCACAGCAACACTTAATTCTGTCTTATTAATAAGCATTGCCGCTACAAATAGTAGGAAGAAAGATACAATGTTTTGAAAATGTAATATGTTTTAAAGGATTAAAGGGAAAAGAAATACTTTATATAAACTAATTCAACTGAGCTCCTCTAAACAATATAGCCTGAAGAATTGCCAAAGCACAATGTATCAATTTTGGTGACACTGGGGTAAAAGGATCACAACACACAAGGAGCCCAACCACAAGGCTTATTTTCAACAGCAAAATTTGTGCTTGATAAAATTTGACAAAAAAAGGAATATTACACGCACGGAAACCAATATTTACCACTAGGGTAGAATGCAGCATAGAACAGTTGGATAGAAGGTTAATGTAACTCTATAGTGCATCACAGAAGTCAGTCTCTTCCCCCTCATTATGCAGGCTGACTTGTTCACAGTGAACTGTCCTCCAGCGATAGTCAGCTGTAATCACTGACGCAGACATGATGTTAATACTCTGACAGCATCTTGGCTGATTTGGTTAAAGTGTTTTCCTATTAAACAGGAGATTCTGCGTTCAAATCCCACCAGTGTCTTTCTTCCTGTCTTGTCTTACAAAATGAATCACTATGGATGATTACATGCAGCTTGATTTTGTTTAATGCAAGTTTTCATTCCCTTTCTGATGGCTCTCTCTACAGTAATTTTTAAAAGTAATAATCGGGATGGATTACTGTACATATCCTCAGTTAAGGGGAATATATAAGTAGTGACTATCCAAATTGCATTTTTGTGTGAAACGCATTTCAGAAAATCGAAAACTAATTTTCAAAACTCACAATAACAAGACAAAGGCAAAACATAAGTTCACTTGCACTTTATGCATATTTACCACAACCTTGCCTTCTGATCATAAAAAAGTCTTAATTTTAATATAGCAGTTTTAAATGGGACATTCAGAACATGGCATATGAGAATATATGATTAACAGAGGATGAGCAAAGGATGATCGCACTTTCTGCTTATTGCTATGAACCTACCTCTGGTTATAAAAATGTCTCAAAATTCTGACACTGAGGTGTGAGACCCAATGTAACAGGCTCTCATAATCCCGAAATACAAGAAATTTTACTGTAGCGTTTTATAAATTTGACCCTGTGAACATTGTATGTCCCTCCTTCCTCATTACCAAAACATCTCAATGTCCCGACACTATGTACATTTGTAATTACAACACTTCACTGTTTCATTTATGAGTTGTGACATTGTGAACATGGCATGTTAAAGTATATAGAAAATCTAGATCAGAACAGGCTAAATGCAATTCCTAGTGATTTATCATTTTCTTACTTTCTAAATTAAAAAAATATTTTTTCAGTGATTAGGACACTTCAGTATGACATAAAATATGCTTCAATGACAGAATAAATAATAATAATAAATAATCATGGAAAAAATACCCAAAGTGGACATTCATAGTTGTGATTATAGGAATGTTAGCTATCGGGTGGGTAGCTGCGTCAGCATGCGTAGGCTGCAAAGGAACAAGTAAAGGACTATTCCTGCTGAAAAGAGAAGAAAAGAATCACAATGTTTCGGCTGTGGAGCCTTCTTCAGGTGTGAGAAAGACAGGGCAGTAAGCAAAGATAATTTTCTTTTTATCTTTGCTGAATGCAGTTTATCGCTGATGACAACATCAAAGACATTAAGGAGTTTTTACGGCTAACAGCTCCACATCAACTTCCTTTCATAACTAACCTCATCAGATCCCTCAACTCCCAACTCTTCCAGTTTCTCACTTCAGAGAAGGATAAAAAACTCAAAATTCTCTACAGAGAAAAAACATCAACATCCTTATCACCTCCACCAATCCTAACCTTGGTGTTACTACACCTCTGACCTTCCCCTTTCACCCCTTTGCATCCTCAGCTAACATATTTTAATAGTACAACAAAATTACAATAGATTGTACAGTATTTATGTTTAAAATTAAGGTAAATGTGTCAAAATATCGAAGTCCAAATGCACGGTGCTAATGTAACAAAGCTTGCAAGTTCTTAAACAAATCTGCATTGTATTTTTAAAATATTTCAGCAGAGGATGCAACGGGGGTATAAATGACGACTCGACTTTTTCTTGGGTGAATTTGGTTTCCTGGGGAGTAGCGATGTTGGGAATACAGTAATCGGACATTTCCCAGTGATTCAGACACGTGTTAAGCACTCGCATTTCCTGCAAATATTGAAATGGTTAAGGTTTCGCTTAGAAATCCAATCGACCTTTGCGAAGACAATATTTACATCGCAAAAGAAACCCGTCCCTGGGTGGACTCGAACCACCAACCTTTCAGTTAACAACCAAACGAGCCACACAGACGGAATGGTGGGTCCCTGTCTCACCTCACAACTTTCCGGTTAAAAAAATATATTTTTTTGCCAGCTGGCAATATTTCTTCTGCACTGATAATCAAGAATTGAATTTCATTTCTCGCAAGCTGTGTGAATTTCTTGAAATACAAGTTTTCCAGAAAGGAAATTAATACATGCATTTAACGAAATCAAGCCCTTTGTGATAGTCCGAAATGGTACGTTATGTACCACAAGATAGGAAAAAAAACATGACTGGGATTTTAAGCTACGTGACCTATGGTACCAGACCGGGGAAAAGTTAGCTTGAAGTTCGAAAACGATTTTGGCACGCCTGTAGCGTTTACACGAAACCTCTTAGAATCGCGAGAATACTTGCTTTGTGTATAAAATACATTGTGAATGCTTTCTCAGCCTGTACTTTTTCGTTTATATGACATTTGTTTGACCAAGCACGAATATTCTTTTGTCCATATCATCGCAACGGAAGCACAGAACGCCTTCAAACCAAATGCATTTAAAAGACCACGACATGTGGATATTTCCACAGCCTCTACATCAAAGTATCAGTGAGCTAATTATCTTTTTTTAAACCTCCGGTTTTTCATCGATGCGTAATTACGCACTAACTGGAACCCGGGGGACCGCTGTGTGCACAAGTTCTCAACGCGAGAAATACTGTTCAATATGGCTTCATGCGAAAAACCCGTATATGACCATAGGCAACAGAATAGCGCAGTCTCCAATTACTCAGACTGTAAGCACGGGAATAAAGCTTTGTCTGAATTCTGAAACCCTTCCTTTACGTTCTGTTTTCATTCGGGTAAGAGTCAACTATATTCACAATACTACTGACAGCAGGAAGATTAAAATATTCTTTACTCAGCAGCTTATTAAAAACAGCTCCCATGATGTTCAAACCGATTTTTTACACAGAACACTGACACAGCTTTGCGTTCTGAATCTCTTTTTCTCGTGTGTTTATTTAATGTGGCACAATGTACTTGGATAGGGGTATTCTGTTCACAAACCAATAGCATTTAAACCACAGCACCCACAATGCTGCAAGTAAGTGTTTTACACACTAAGCAGAGAGCGATGTCTTCCTCGTTAGTATAGTGGCAAATATCCCCACCTGTCACGCGGGAGACCAGGGTACATCAGGACATGCATTGAAGTGAAAGCAGGATGCGCTGCGACATCCACTGTGCAGATCCTGCCACACTAAGAGGTGAGTGGGTCTGTTCGATCACAGCGCTAGGCGAATCCCCAAACAGTGTGCGTGGCAACAAACGAAACGGGCCTGTTTCCGCCCAGTTTCGATCAGGGGAAATCGGGCCCAGTAGTGGCGGGATCTGTACAGTGCATGTCGCAGCGCTTCAATGTGCTTCCTGATGTCCTACCCCGAGAACAGAAAGGACAGCGTACACAGCAACAACAGATCAGGTCTCTGCACTGGATCTAAGCTGCCCCCATCTCCTCTGCTCTGCGGGTCCTGCGGAGTGGAGTCCTGCCTGGAGCCGTGTTTGCAGGCGGCGGCTCCCCGCGCTCTGTCTGTGCGTCGTGTCCAAGAGCTCCTGGGAGGAAGAGAGAGCCCTCCCACTCGGGGGCTTTTCCACGGTCTGTGTGAGGAGGGGCGGGTGTGTCCAGTAGCTTATCGAGCGGAAGCCTGGGGCGGCGGAGAGCTGTGATCGTGCAGACCTTGAGGTGTCACCTCTTTGTCTGCTTTCCCGCCCCCCCTCTGCCCAAGCTCTGCTCCAAAGTAGCCCGGCAACCCCTCACACCTGCATTTGTCACAACCTAAGCTGTGGTCATGAGACACCCATGGGGTGTTGTTCTGTTCTTGTTAATTGTTTCCTGCCCGTCGCAGGCAGGAGTCCATGCGAGGAAGATGCACTGGACAGAGCTCAGAGGGCGCAGCTGGGTGGCTTTCCTTCTGAGTGACGTTCCTGCAACACTCTCCCGCTCCTCTTGGTGCGCTCATGCCGCAACACAGGAAGGCTGGAGCAGGTGGCCGTGGGCTCTGCGCACCGCCGAAATAGCTCATTTGGGAGAGCGTTAGACTGAAGATCTAAAGGTCCCTGGTTTGATCCCGGGTTTCGGCATTTTGTTTCATCGCACCCTTTGTTCCTCTCTCCAGCTCCCCCTACTTAAAGTGACGCGTCACTTTCTCAGCCCGAAACGCAAGTGAGACACCAGCAGCATTTCCCGGTTCGAGACCGGGCGGAAACAGCCTCGTTTTGCACGCTCCTGTACTTCACAGAGGTCTTGAGCGACCGGTCATTTGTTCCCAATGTATTTCCGGTGCCTTCGTGCACTCTTGTACCAAACGCACGTTCCTTCTGTACGTGGAGCCGATCATTTGCATTTTGGCTGTGCCGACAGACCAGGACGAGCTCTGTCGGCTTAAAAGCAGCGCAGGACCTGCAAGAACAACAGAAAGATTAGCATCCAGCGGGGGCCTCTTAGTGAGCCCAAGATCTCATCAAGAATCGGCTCCAGCAACAGGGCTGGGCGCATTGTTCCATTCTCCGACCACTCTCGGTGTAAACAAGTCCCTCCTGGTCTCTGCTTGAAATGCACTTCCCTGCGTTTGCTTTGGTGTAACTGGCTTCCCCTGCATGGGCGAATGTGAAGAAGATCCTTAGTAAGTCATTGAAGAAAACCGAGAAGAGGTCGGAGTGGCCTCTGTCGTTCATCAACGATCCAGTCAGGCAGTACTCCTCTGCAAAGCGCCGTTCGTTCACATCGATTGGCTTTTTTTGCCTTCATTCGTGCAAGTAGTAAATTATCTTTGTGTGACATAATTCGGAAAAGTCCTGACGTTGCATTTCAACTGAGCCCCAGTATACATCGACCCTTCGACACTCTGAGTGACAACTCTCTTGCGTGTTTTCTCATATTTATGTAGTTTGCTTGCATGATGCCGAGAACAACGTGGTTGTTCGCTGCCATATGGTGTAGGGGTTAGGATTCCTGGTTTTCACCCAGGCGACACGGGTTCGACTCCCGGTATGAGAACGTGTCGGTTTTGCCTCCTGCTTTCCAAAAGATCAGCACCGTGTACGAAGGAGCTGCATTAAAACCACTCGAACGTGCAAAACGTGCGAGAAGAGGGGGCGCTTGTTTCCAACCGAAACTTCTCGCGTGTGAGACGAGCTGATCATCACTGTGGGAGGGCTACTCTGGTAGACAGGGCTGACCTTCGGCAATAGGATTTATACTCTCCAAGATGATATTTGCACTTTCTGGAGAGGCGATTTTCTCCACTTCAGTAGCACGATTTCGTCGATTGCGTGGAGAGGGCTGTAAAATGTGGCGCCGCCTTTCCTGCTCCGTCCATGACAGGCGTGCTGGTCTCTGGAGAGAGAGCACGGTCCATCAGCGCACTCCAATAAAGGCACTGGAAGCAGCTGAATCGCATTGGCGAAGCTCAGCGCTGGGCCGCTGGGCACGTCTTACCACCGTTTCCGTAGTGTAGTGGTTATCACGTTCGCCTCACACGCAAAAGGTCCCGGGTGGAAACACACCCCTTTTGTCGCCACGCACAAAAGGGGATTGGGGATTCGCCTAGCGCTGTGATCGAACAGACCCACTCACCTCTTAGTGTGGCGGAATCTGCACAGTGCATGTCGCAGCGCATCCTGCTTTCACTTCAATGCGCGTCCTGATGTAGCCCGGTCTCCCGCGTGACAGGTGGGGACAGGTGACAGGTCCTATACTAACGAGGAAGACATCGCTCTCTCCGACCCCCGGCATCGTGTTCCGACCCACCGTGCTGGAAGCCGACGCGTGCTCTGATTCCTTTACGGAGCAGAAATGACAACCGAGGAGCCGAGAGATCATTTCAGCATTTCGCGTCTGAACGGAAAACACAGACGACCAACTCGGAATGACTTGCCTTTGACGCTTATCAAAGCGTTCTTTGTGCATCGAACAGACCCACTCACCTCTTAGTGTGGCGGGATCTGCACAGTGCATGTTGCAGCGCTTCCTGCTTTCACTTCAATGTGCTTCCTGAAGTCGAGTCGTGTGCCGTGCGGAGGCTCTGAAAGCGAGAGCAATGAAAAGGTGCACGACGCTGTGAAAGAAAACAGAGAAGTGAAAGGCAGTCCTTTGTCTAAGGAGGTGAAAGAAAAGCTACTCCCCGTCGGGGAATCGAACCCCGGTCTCCCGCGTGACAGGCGGGGATACTTGCCACTATACTAACGAGGAAGACATCGCACGCTCCGACCCCCGGCATCGTGTCCCGACCCAGCGTGCTGGAAGGCGACGAGTGCTGTGATTCCTTTACGGAGCAGAAATGACAACCGAGGAGCCGAGAGATCATTTCAGCATTTCGCGTCTGAACGGAAAACACAAACGACCAACTCGGAATGACTTGCCTTTGACGCTTTTCAAAGCCTTCTTTGTGGACGACGACTGTGCCGCCTAGCAGATACAAATGGGTTGTACAACTTTGAACTACCAAATGGAAGAGGGCTAAGCCCCCTCTCTTTTAGCCCAGGTTCGATCTGTCTCCCAGAATCACCAGGGCGCACGCACACACACACACACCCGTGCCGTTGAAGTGCTCTGCTTCATTTCTAAGGGCAACTCAACATTCACTCCTACCCCGAGTGCAGAAAAGACAGCGTCCGCAGCAACAACAGCTCAGGTCTCTGCACAGGAGCTAAGCTGCCCCCATCTCCTCTGCTCTGCGGCTCCTGCGGAGTGGAGTCCTGCCTGGAGCCGTGTTTGCAGGCGGCGGCTCCCCGCGCCCTGTCTGTGCGTTGTGTCCAAGAGCTCCTGGGAGGAAGAGAGAGCCCTCCCTTTTGGGGGGCTTTTCCACGGTCTGTGTGAGGAGGGGCGGGTGTGTCCAGTAGCTTATCGAGCGGAAGCCTGGGGCGGAGGAGAGCTGTGATCGTGCAGACCTTGAGGTGTCACCTCTTTGTCTGCTTTCCCGCCCCCCCTCTGCCCAAGCTCTGCTCCAAAGTAGCCCGGCAACCCCTCACACCTGCACGTGTCACAACCTAAGGTGTGGTCATGAGACACCCATGGGGTGTCGTTCTGTTCTTGCTAATTGTTTCCTGCCCGTCGCAGGCAGGAGTCCATGCGAGGAAGATGCGCTGGACAGAGCTCAGAGGGCGCACCTGGGTGGCTTTCCTTTTGAGTGACGTTCCTGCAACACTCTCCCGCTACTCTTGGTGCGCTCATGCCGCAACACAGGAAGGCTGGAGCAGGTGGCTGTGGGCTCTGCGCACCGCCGAAATAGTTCAGTTGGGAGAGCGTTAGACTGAAGATCTAAAGGTCCCTGGTTTGATCCCAGGTTTCGGCATTTTGTTTCATCGCGCCCTTTGTTCTTCTCTCCAGCGCCCCCTGCCTAAAGTGACGCGTCCCTTTCTCAGCCCGAAACGCAAGCGAGACACCAGCAACGGTCCCTGCAGGTTTCCGTAGTGTAGCGGCTATCACGTTCGCCTAACACGCGAAAGGTCCTCGGTTCGAGACCGGGTGGAAACAGCCTCGTTTTGCACGCTCCTGTACTTCACAGAGGTCTTGAGCGACCGGTCGTTTGTTCCCAATGT
This sequence comes from Lepisosteus oculatus, assembly GCF_040954835.1. Classification (NCBI taxonomy): domain Eukaryota; kingdom Metazoa; phylum Chordata; class Actinopteri; order Semionotiformes; family Lepisosteidae; genus Lepisosteus; species Lepisosteus oculatus. The sequence goes on from NC_090709.1 coordinate 30,374,460, forward strand.
ATTTCCGGTGCCTTCGTGCACTCTTGTACCAAACGCATGTTCCTTCTGTACGTGGAGCCGATCATTTGCAATTGGGCTGTGCCGACAGACCAGGACGAGCTCTGTCGGCTCAAAAGCAGCGCAGGACCTGCAAGAACAACAGAAAGATTAGCATCCAGCGGGGGCCTCTTAGTGAGCCCAAGATCTCATCAAGAATCGGCTCCAGCAACAGGGCTGGGCGCATTGTTCCATTCTCCGACCACTCTCGGTGTAAACAAGTCCCTCCTGGTCTCTGCTTGAAATGCACTTTCCTGCGTTTGCTTTGGTGTAACTGGCTTCCCCTGCATGGGCGAATGTGAAGAAGATGCTTAGTAAGTCATTGAAGAAAACCGAGAAGAGGTCGGAGTGGCCTCTGTCGTTCATCAACGATCCAGTCAGGCAGTACTCCTCTGTAAAGCGCCGTTCGTTCACGTCGATTGGCTTTTTCTTGCCTTCATTCGTGCAAGTAGTAAAGCAGATGCCCCTTTAGGGAGCCTGTCAGCACCCGGAGTTTTCCCCTTCTGTAAGCTCTCCATAGCCTCTCAGCTCTTCTACTGTCAAATCCTCCTCAAATACTTCCCCATCTTCTTCACTCAAAACGTTTTCTAGCTTTGAGGTAAAAAAATGAATTTCTTCATCCTTTACCTCTGTAGAACTGTACAGTCTTGTGTAGAAGTGTCACGCCCTCTGCAGCCAGAGGGCGGTCCTTCTCTGTCCTGTCCCTAGTTTCTGGTCTGCTGTCCTTCCTGTCCCTCTCTTTCCCTTGGGCTAAATATTTCCGGGTCTTGCACTCTGTCCTCGCTCAGCACTGACGTTTGGATGTCCTGAGACCCGCCTAGCACCAGGGCGCCCCACGTCCGCTCCCTGAGGGCACAGGTTTCTATACGGCATTCCTGAACTCTTTGCACTAGTGAGCCCGGGCCTTTTTCCCGTCTCGCCGCTACGCATATGGGTCTTTTTCCGCTCTCCTGCTACCCACGGTTAGGCCCCTTGGACGTCCGTGACAAGAAGGCCTCAATGCAGGAGAGGATAGCACTCAGCTCTGTACTCTCTCTTCCCTCCTCATCAACTACACTTTCCATGACAGACTTGGAACCTACCACTTTCCTGAAAAAGAAGTGAGTACACTTCTCATTTTCTTCCAAGAACTGCACTCAGCTTCTTAACAGCACTCCTCGACTACTTTCTTCCGCTATGCTCCGGATGTCCTTTTTTAAAAGGGTATTATCCTCAAGCACATCGAAGCCACTGTGCAGCATCGTGTAGAGACGCTGCAGCTGCCTCTGTTTCCTGGCTAACACTCCTCTCCGTCTGGCAGCCTTCCTTCCATCAGCCATGAAAAAGGCCCTTGTCCTCACCTTCACCTCCTCCCACCACTCTCCTACTGACCCATACAGACACTGCAAGGACAGCCACTGTGATAGTTTCTCCTTGTAGCGGGATACTACCCCCTCGTTCTCTAGCAGCTTTGTGTTGAGTTTCCAGAGGCCTGGGCCAAAGACAGTCCCGCCCTGGAGTTCCACTCTACACCCTAAAGCTTGGTGATCTGAGAAGAAGTCAGGCTGAAGAGTGACCCCAACAACTTTCACTCTCTCTGAGACAAAGCAATAGTCAATTCTGGAGCTGCTATTCCTCCCTGACCATGTATATCCTGCTGTTGTGGGATATATACATCTAAATGTGTCTGAGAGTTTAAAGTCTTGAACTAAGTTTTGCAGGGCCAGTGAGCTGGAATCCAATTTTATCTGCCTTTTGGCTAAGATCAAGTTCAAGTGGCATGCCCGCAGTTCCTGTCTTTCCAAAGTTCTAGAAGGCGATCGAAGATCCTGAAGAGTGCTTGAGCTGGTATCGCCCTAGGTTGAGCCTAGGGGGTTAAGGCCAAGCAGCAGCTGAGCTGGGTGGGATCCGGCAGTAACGTTCTCTCTCTCTGCTCTCTCCTCTCCCCTCCCCCTTTCTCTTGCTCCGCCTCCTTGGCCTCTTGGCTGGGAGTAGGTACTCGTGGCCTGCCCGCAGTGCTTGCTTTCTTCCTCGAGACTCGGAAGCATTATCCGCTCCCTCTCTCTCTCCTCCTGCGCCTGCACCTAGCTGGGCTTTGCCCACAAGGACAAAGGCCAGGGCTCCCTCCCTGCTCCTTTAGCAGCTAAACCCCCCTCTCCACAGGACCTTGCTCTCTCTCTTTCTCTCCTTTTTTCTTTTTTCTCCTTTCCAGATGGCAGACAAGAAGACACTGATCCGGTTCCACTGGACCAAGAAAACAGAGACGATGCCAACTGTGAAATCCTTTTTCATTACCTTCCTGAGAGGGATCCTGCAGTTGGTGGCCGGAGATCTCTACTGCCTGCAAGACAACAAGGCAGAGAGATACATGGAGGCCTACATGGCCACGGACGCCTCATATGAAAAGGCAACGAAAATGATCAGAGAAAAAGGTAAGCACCCCGGTTTCTCTGATTTCAGGCCGGAGCCTATGAGGAAGACAAACCAGAGGACCATCACAGTCCTCACATACAACCCCTACAAACCAATGGAACTGGTAACAGCGTACCTAGGGAGGTATGTAACTGTGGTGGGCAAACCGACGGAGATCAGGGACAGTTGCGGTGTCTGGTATGGCAAACGCCAGTACCGAGTCCTCCTGAAAGAGGACCCAGAGGGCATCGACGGTTTCCAGCACCCCCCGGCCTGCTTCAACTTCGGATCCGACAGGGGGTACCTTTACTACCCCAGGATGCCACAAGGAGAACACGTGTGACATCGTCAGATGTCACAACTGTAACAAAGAGGGGCACCTGGCAAAAACCTGCCGGACAGCCAAAAAGTGCAATGGATGAGGCGCCGAGGGACACCTCCTTCACCAATGCAAGGTAAACAAACCTTCGTTTGTGCAGGTGGTGGAAGCCGGCCGGCAGAAACCGGTCTCAAGACAAAGGGAGAGAGGTGAGAACAAAGAACCCGCACCTCCCCTGCAGAGAACCGAAACTTCCGAGGCCACACCCCCAGCTGCACCAGTGCCACAAGATGGCTGCCAGGACGACGGACAAAATGGCTGACCGGAGAAAGGGCCCTAATAACTCCCAGCAAGAAGGGAAAGAGAAAGCGGGAGAAGAGATGCAGGGCGGATCCACCTTCGGAAGGACAAAAGAAAAGAGTGGTAAGGGAGAACCGTTTCCTCGTCCTAGAGGAAACGGAACTTTCTTCCCCTGAGGCCCAGGAACAACCGGAGGAGGCAGCCCAGGAAATGGAAACCCTCCCCCCCGAGTCCAACGGACAACAGGAGGAGGCAGCCCATGAAGTCGGAACCCCCTCCCCCGAGGCCCATGAACAACACGAAGAGGCAGTGCAGGAAGTCGGAACCCCCTCCCCCAAGGCCCAGGAGCAACTGGAGGTCCCCGAAACTCCTAGAGAAAGGGAAGAAAAAAGCCTTCCCAAAGCGGTGGTGGAGAGTATCCTCAAGGAAGACGAGGATTACTTTGAAGCCGCCCTGGAGCCGGGACTGATGGTAGAGCTGGACCTGTCCAGCATGTTTACCTTTCAGTCCCCAGCGAGACCTGGAGGGAGCCCAGCATATTCCCCCCAGGACCCGAACGAGAGGAGTTACATCTAGGCTAAACAGTGCCCAGATGTAGACTCCCAAGTTTTCCACTGTAAGCACAAAGAGAGGAGGTTCAACTTTCACTTGTTTAATCATGATTGTGAAACTTACCTTTCTAACAACTAACGTGAGAGGGCTAATAGACCCGTTGAAAAGACGGGGAGTCTTTCATGATCTGGCCTCAAAGTCTTTCTCAGTTTGTTTCTTACAGGAGGTCCACCTGAAGGATGAAAGCGACAAGCTGACATTCACCAGGGAATGGACGAAGGGAGAATCATGCTGGAGCGTAGGAGGGGTCCACTCTTCTGGAGTGGGAATCCTCCTCGGAGACCCAGAGATGAATCTGGTTTCCTCCTTCCCGGTGGTGCAGGGCCGGATCCTGGTCGCAGACATCGACTGGAGGGGGCAGAAGTTGAGAGCAATTAACGTCTATGCTCTGACAGAACCCTCTATCCTGAAGGAAGTGTTTGCTGACCTGGCCAGCTGCTGCACCACCAACAGACAGGTGGTGCTTGGCGGGGACTTCAACGTCGACCGAGAGAAGGGGAGCGACGCTAGCTCGGCAGAGCTGGAATCGCTACTTAAGCAGTTCTCCCTGGTAGACGGTTTCAGATGGTGCCGCCCTAACGACGCCGGAACAACATGGAAAAACTCCCGGGGAGTGTGCAGCCGCCTGGACTACATCTTTCTGCACACGACCTGCTCCCTGGAGTCGGCGACGGTGTCCCCGGAGTGGTATTCCAGCCACGAGCGCTTGACAGTGGTGGCTAACACCAACCTGCCGGCATTCGGTCGTGGGTACTGGAAGCTGAACCGGGAGATACTGGAGGAAGACGACTTCAAGGCACTGTTCCGTAAAGACTACGCGAGCTGGGTCGATCTGAGAGACGGCTACAGCTCCCTGGTGGAATGGTGGGAGTCGGTGAAAGACAGGACCTGAACCCTGGCGCAGACGTACTGCAGACGGAAGGCGGCCAGGGAGAGGAAGGAAGCTGCACGACTCCAGAGACAACTAGAGGAGGAGTACAGCTCGGCTAACGGGGGAGGAGCCTTCAATTCAGCCCGGGCACGGGACCTGAAGGAGAGGCTCCGCAAACTCAATCAGGTCCGAGGAGCCCAAAAAAAGAGGGTGATCCACGGCCTGAGATGGGGAGATGGAGAGGAAGTGCTGGACGAGAGCGACAAGGTAGAAGCGGCCACTGCTTTCTACACGGAGCTCTTTTCAGAAAAGCAGATGGAGGTGGAGGCAGGCGATGCTCAGAATACTGGGGGTTTCCTTCCAGAGCCAGGACAATGAGACCAATAACTGGACCAAGAGGATCGCCAAGGTGAATGCGAAGCTGGGTCTGTGGAAAACGCGGTCGCTGTCCTACACAGGGAAAGTGATGGTGTTGAAAGCAGACATCCTGCCGGCTTTGGTTTACCTGGCGGTGGTGTACCCGCTGCCGGCCAGACTCAGACGAGCGCTGCAAGGGATGATCTTCTGCTTCGTCTGGGGCGGCAATTACGAGTACATCACGAGAAACCGGATGTGTCAGCCGGTCGAGGAAGGGGTTCGAGATGTCCCACATTTCCCCCTGAAACTCGACTGCATCTTCTACTGCAACCTCTGTCGGGCGCTGCAGGAGCCCATTGGCCACAAGTACCAGTACTTTGTCAGGCTGTGGCTCTCCGTCCCGATGAGGCACTTGGTCCAGTGGTCAAACACTGGGCCCAAGGCAGAGAGGCGACCGAAGTTCTACACCCACGCTGTCAAGTGGAGCAGGAGGTACAAGGCCACGAGACAGCCAGAGCTCTGCACCAACCACAGAGCCCTGTATAAAGAGGTGAGGGGGCATTTGGTCGCTGACGAAAGGCTGCAGGTTCCCAGACAAGTCTGGGAAAGGACACAGCCCAAAGAACTTGACAACCAACTGAAGGACCTCAACTGGATGGCTGTGCACAAGAGACTGGCTACCAGAGAGGTCCTCTACAGACACTCGCTAACCAGGAATCCGCATTGCCCCCGGGACACGTGTTTTGTCGAGGAGACTCAGGAGCACGTGTTCTGGAGCTGCCTCTTCGCCAAGGCGGTGTGGGGCAGAATGGACAACATTATGCAACTCCTGGGAAAGGATGCGGTGCTCAGTTACCAGTACATTCTGCTGGGTGCTGGCACCCACCGGACTGGACAAGGGGACACAGGACCTGTGGGGGCTGCTACTGTCCCTCTCAAAACAAGGACTGTGGAAGGCGAGGAACACTCTCATCCGGCACAACATAAAGTGGGGGGCGAGGGAGCTGGAGGAGAGGATCCTGGCGGACCTCAGGAGGAGGACGAAGCATCACGTCGCCAAATGGGGTTTCCCCACGGCGAGGGAGTGCTGGAATGGACTTTGGGCCCTATACAGGGATTAAAGGACAATAGCAAGTGGTAGGTTTGGAAGGACTCTCTTAATTGCGCAAATCCGCCCCCACTTGCAAAGATTGTTAACGGACAATCAATCTCCGTTCCGCCGTTGTTTTTTATTACATGGAGTGTTAATATGTGTGAGATGTTCCTTTTGAGATGTTTTTTTTGTGGAATAAAGTATATTTTGTAGAACAAAAAAAAATCTTATGACAAGGTTTACAAGTTATCTGTTGAACTACATTCTAATAGGTGTGGTCACATTCCAGGTCATTTGTTTACGTTTTTGTTTCTGCAGCAACTGTTAGATGAAATGTGCTAATATGTAACCTAACTCCAGTGTGAATAACTAGAAGAGGGGAGCAGCTCCATTCCAGACCAAGGGAGCTTTGAGATTGGCTGGGCCAGATCTCTCATTTGCATATCTGATTTGGAAATATAACACTACAACCCCTTCTTGCATGGATTTAACTTGCACCCAAGAGTCCCCTACTGTGTATTGCTACTTATTTTTTTATGATAAGTGGTGATTACCAGTTGACAGGTTTTATTTGTTAAATTATAAATGGTTTTGTATTATCATCCTGAATTACATGTACTCAAGGTTTGGTAGGGAATGTGTTTTCATTTCATTTACCAAATTGAATTTTTGCTCTTTTAGTATTTGTCTAGAAGGCTTTCTGAAGTCAGGAAGCCCATTTATTTGGTGAAAAAAGATTCTGTATTAATATTAATATTGCTCATACAACATAAATAGGGTCTTTTATGAATAAAAAGATCTTGCACTTGGGAATCTTGATAAAGCTGTGTGCTTCCATACACTCGAGCAGTTTTGATTCCTAATATTTGACCTTAGGTGTGGGAACGGGTCTTTTTTGCAATTTGATTTCCAATTGATCAGCACAGTATAGAAAATAGACCCATAAAGCAACCTCAGCAGTGACAAATGTCACTGGGTCACTTGGGTTTATACGTCGGGGTCCGGTAGTGAAGCTCCGCTCCTGTTTAGCCTCCGAAGCCGTACAGGGTGCGGCCCTGGCGCTTCAGCGCGTACACCACGTCCATGGCGGTGACGGTCTTCCTCTTGGCATGCTCGGTGTAGGTGATGACGTTCTCCAGGAACACCTTCAGCACCCCGCGGGTCTCCTCGTAGATCAGCCCAGAGATACGCTTCACTCCCCCACGGCGAGCCAGGTGGCGGATGGCGGGCTTGGTGATTCCCTGGATGTTGTCACGGAGAACCTTTAGGTGACGCTTAGCGCCTCCTTTCCCGAGTCCCTTTCTGCCTTTGCCTCTTCCAGACATCTTCTAGTTATCAGCTGTGAACACGACACACACTGCTCATCTTTGATGTATAATAGACATCTTTCTTAGATGTCTATTATACATCAAAGAAAGATTTTTATAGGTGTAGAAACTAGTAAATAAAGCCAATGATTTGTTTTAGAAATGTATTCTTAAAATATACAATTATTCACACCTGAACAATATGTAGTTCAAATTATACATTATATACAATATTGTATTCAAATATCTAATCATCATAAAAAACACAACTAGTAAACTCCAGTTACAAATTCTAGTAACATGGCAATATATATAGTAATGACAAACACAAACTAATTACATGAACACACTAATATTTAACTCAAAACCACATTTCGATTCAAATATAAATTTTTAAAATTTACAACTTCTTTATTTCCACGAAAATATTATTAATGTAGCACAAACGCTACTTTCTAATAAAGACCGAAAGAAACTGTTTGTTTTGTGTCTCATGGTGATCCTCCTCTCGATACTAATGAAATGTTTATGATCCCTCGAGAATAAAAGGAGTCAATTTCTGCCTGGAATGATTGATGCCCCATCAAACATTTTGTAATATCCATGGAAGTTTATACAGTAGAATCCTGGTTCGTGGCTTAAATTCAAGGTTAACAAGACTAAGGAAACGAGTTGGAAACTTGATGTCGAAGTGGGATTTAAATCACCCATTTCACATTTTACTTCATTGGGCAGTATGTGCCAGAGAGCAATACTGCAGCATCTCTTCGATAGCTCAGTTGGTAGAGTGGAGGACTGTCGTGGAATCAGCAGTGAATCCTTAGGTCGCTGGTTCAATTCTGGCTCGAAGGAAGGTGCTTTTTGTGTACTTTAATCAAAGAGTTAAAAAAAGCTAATCTGTTTTATTCAGACATTGATCAAAAGCTCAATAAACGACGAAGCAAAGGTTCCTGTTCCGAATTCAGCCCACGTCTGATTGTCTTGTTTTGGCCAAGATCTGATCTTTGAATTAAGGGACTACACTGTCTGCTTTGTAATTCAAAAATACATACAAATGTCAAGTTTTTTGTAGATATAAAGGTGTTCTCTGTTTTCAAAGGATAGTTACTTAATTGGTATAATGATTTGGTATTGATTTGGTATCGTTGTATTATAAAGTTTGTGCTTTCTGTGTTTTTATTGTATTGTGAACTTATTTTTTAAACAAATGCTTACAAAGGCAAAAACGGCACACATCTGTTCATACCAGCGGTGAATTGTACATTTTTATTAAGTACAAGCTACTGTGCACTTCTGGGAGTATAACAGGTTTGATATAAAGTGGCAAAAATCTAAAAGGGGAAAATACCCCAGACTGCATGTAAAGCCCTCGTTGTGACTGTTTTAGATTAAAATGGCGTACTATGCACGAAATGTTGCAGAAACACAATCTGATATTTTGATAATTATTATTTTAATAATTTGATCAAATTGAGGCCAAGGATCCAAATCTTCAGTTCTGATTTTTTAAAGTGATATCTTTCCTTCCTGTCGTGGAAGTCACACGATGTGAGCAATTGTTTTTTTTTACGTTGCGATCCAAAGAGGCTCAGACGCACAGTCTAACAGTAACCAAACCAGAATGGATTCTGCTGGGAGCCGGGCTGAGCTCATTCTCACTCCCTGTGCTGAAAACAGAATTATTTCTTCCCCGAACATCGTCTACAGATCACTTGGGCGCTTTTAACCTTCTCGCAGCTACGGGCGAGACTGACGCTCACGATATGAAGGCACCCGGTGGTACACCTTCTCTAACTCTCACAATCGTGACAGACTTCGCTTTTTTTAAAAAAAGTAGATATAGCCCTGAAAAAAGCATTAGCTTTATCAGTTTTTACATTAATCTATTTTGAATCAAAGTTTGATTTTTTTATTGCATTTTACATTATAATAATAATCATCATCATCATCATGATTATTGCATACACTTATATAGCACTGTTCTGGATACTCCACTCAATGCGCTTCACAGGTAACGGGGACTCCCCTCCACCACCACCATTCTCCTGAATGATCACAGAGAGTCAGGACCTCGGTTTTACGTCTCAGCCGAAGGACGGCACCTATTTACAGTGTAGTGTCCCCGTCATTGTACTGCGGTATCAGAATCTGCATGGACCGCAGGGTGTGCGCCCAGCGACAGAAACTAGACGTGTGTCGGGCTCGGCTGCATCAGGACAAAGACGTCACGGGGACAAAGTAGAGGAAATCAAAACGGTTCTATAAAAGACCTGTGTCAGCTGTTGGTTTGCAGTCTGGGCTCTAAATCCTCCGATCCGATTTTAAATCTAATACCTGAGATGCGGCTTCTTCTGAGAATTTATTCGTATACTTATTATGTGTAAGTGTATAGATGAAACCTTTCATATATTATTCAGTTTTAATCAAAATGCTTTACTAATACAAGAGAGAAGTAAAGTATGAAGGATGTGACAAATTTGTGATTTCTTGGAACAAAACGGTTTTTATTTGCATTCGAAATGAAGCGGAATTTTAGCACGACACACAAACCCTTTGTCTTTTTTAGAGAGTGATTTTTAAACAGACAAAAATTTAGAAAACGTGTTTTTTTTAGCACTTCAATAGCAGGGTCAGTGGCGTAATGAATAACGCGTCGGGCCTCGCGTCAGAAGATTATAGGTTGGCCTGCCGTCTGGCTTGTTGCGTTTATACCACTTACATTCTTTTATATAAATGAACTCCACCTGAAAGCTATAGAAAACACTTTGGGTAAGTTGTCTGCATGCGAATTTCGACAACTTACCCAAAACACTGTACTGTCTGGAGATCAGCTCCAGCTCTGAACTCAATTGCAATGAAAAACCATGCGTAACAAAACTGGAGAACAGCTGAACTTGTGCTCAGTTCGGTGATGAGGGTTCAGAACTGTCGTTGTTGTAATTAGCATGAACTGCACAGGCTCAGAATTAGACCATGTCAATTAGTCTGATCAGTGTAGGACACGTTAATGTAGAATTATTAATAGGTTTATTAGTTAGTTCAGGTTTACCCACCTGAACTAATGTAGAATTATTACTTGGTCTCTTGTTTGTATATAAATGAACATCTCTGACAACTTAATGTTAGTTTTACGATGTAGGTCAGGCGTTGACATATGCACGAGTATACGAAATGTCTCACTCCTGATTCAACTCATGTTCTATAGGAGATTAGCGATTCCTCCTGTTTCTCGTACAACCATATCAGAACAGAAGCCCTTGTCACCCAGCTGTGATTCAAGATTGACTCGCATCTTTATCCCTTTTTTGTTCGTGATAATTATTTTCTTTAATTATGATCAATATTGAACTTTTTCGAAATGAAATGACAATAATCAAACATGTAGGCAGATTTTTGAAAAGTATTCGGAATTGACAGGGTGCCCCTTTGGAACAGTCGTCAGAAAATGTGAGAAACTGAAAGTTATGTAAGCTCTCACACAAAGCATTGAAGATTGGAATCTGAGTGTAAAAAAGCTACCCGTCTCCCAGTGATAGGCAGGGATACACACCATGACTCGAATAGACTCAGCGAACTTTAACACCTATGATATTACGAGTGCTTTGCACGTGTCGAACTTCAAGAAGGAACTACTACAACAGTTGTGGACATAATTCAACACCACCGGCAAAGTCCAATGCCGGCAACTTCTGAGAAAATAATGTTCACTCATGGAATTTGGTCTTTGAATGGCTGGCGGGAAAATTAATTTATACTCCTGTTGCACCCTCAGCTGAAACATGTTAAAATAACAACGCAGATTTGTTGGAGAACCTGACAAGAATTATTGGGTTAGCACTGTATGTATTCTTGTATATTTACTTTAATTTTAATATAAATGTAAACATGCATGCTGTATAATCTATTGTAATTTTAAAATATGTTAGCTGAGGATGCGAGGAGGGCTATTATACCTTGTGAAACACGCAAGGAACTGTAAAAAAGGCTGGTATTTGAAAAAAAATTGGCGATCATAAGAAAACCACAATTTATGTGGTATTATCATCAATATCCTTCAAAATCTACGTTCAAATGAAGGATTTGAAGAAACTATGAAAAAAGCAACTGTAGTAGCAGAGGATTTTGATTTTTGCTCTTCAAGTCAGTAGATCACTGTAGAGTTGCACCCCTATAAACAGCACAAAGGCTGAAACCCACCTCCTTCGTTATTGCTGGTTGTGCAGGTGAAAGTAGCGTTTGTGCTATTGAAAGCATCTCGGAAGATAAAGGTGCAGTCACTTCCACATGATATCATTAGATCCGACGACAAGAGCTGAAGCCCCCGGCATTTCCCAAGCCAGCAATGTGAGGAAGCTAAGCATGGGAAGGTAGCGTGGCCGAGCGGTCTAAGGCGCTGGATTTAGGCTCCAGTCTCTCTGGGGGTGTGGGTTTGAATCCCACCGCTGCCAAATGTTAGTGTTTTAAGACCTGCAATACGATCAGTAAAAGTGCTTTTTGTTAGGCTGCGTAGGTGTTTAGAGATAGACTTTCTAAAAGACAGGCTGTCAGCTTAACATCAAGGCAGAAAAAATATTTTGTTTTCTCTACAGAAATTCTCTTTGGCACGTTCAGCTTTATGTAGGGAACAACGCCGAGATCACTTTTCCGGCAGTGCACATGATAGTATACCGGCAAGTACATTTACTGTAATATTGGCTGTGGTGTTGAGCTGCTTTTGTCTGTGAAACTTTTAATTCTTCACGCCGAATCGTTGACAGGGGTAAAGCTTATTAAATCTTTGAACATAGCGCTCCTTCAGAAATACTTTGTGCTCAAAAGAGATCAGAGGATTAACTTCATGAATTCACATAGCATACCTTACAGGAAAGATTTAAAAGGGGAATTGATTGTGCTTCCTGATGTTGTTCCTGTGGTTTCTTTGGATACAGAGGTGAATGTTCTTTGACGCTCTGCTAGAGTATCCACTGGGTGGGCTTTATCAATCAGCTCGGTGTAGCGGCGAGGCTTATTAATAAGGCAGAATTAAGTGTTTCTGAGCTTTCCCAAATTAGGCCTCATCGCTCTGTTCATCTCTGTGGTGCAGCCACAGAGAAACTATTCATGCAGGCTGATTTAAGGTTTCCTTTGATAAGGTTTCCTAGGACAGCTCCCAAATGGGGATACACTTAGCTAAGCCTGGCTATCATGATCAATGGTCATCCATTGGCGCCTATCTGTCTAGGGAGTGCCAGATGGACATCTGGACTGCATTCCTAAGTGTCAGGAGTATGTGACTCATATCTCACCTTGATCAACCAATCAGGGACTGGTAGGGCCGAGTAACCCACGTGGGACTCTGATGCCCATGGAACTTTCAGCCAATCAATGAGCTGAAGTTCCTCCAGGTAAAAACAGGCAACACAGAGAGCCTGAGAGATTCAGGAAGATTCTGGAGAGGGTTCTGTGGACTTTTCTAAAGGGAATTCAAAGGAGAATTCCAGGGCAGGACGGCCCAGGAGCAGAAGGCTCCCAAGGGCAGGACATTCTCGCAGCGCGCCTCCTGACCATCCTGAGACTTAGCCTGGACACCAACCGAACGGCTAGTGTGTCCGAGTGCCAGAACTTTCCTTTGTTCTAAGAGTCTAGAGCGGAGGTTGGCAGAGAGTAACCAGAGGATCCACCCGAGGTTAGCACCAGCAGCAGGCCTCGTGAACAGGTCAGAACTGTGGACAGCTGAATCACTATTCAGAACTAGCTCTTCATCAGGAACAAACCGGTCCTTTTCCTGACTTGCTGGGATCCACAGTCATCTTTTCTCCTGTGCACAAACTTTGCTAGTTAAAGCCAACACTAACTAGCCGGTCAGTGAGCATCAGCAGTGCACCGTCGCAAGCTGCACAGCACAGTCTGGCACCTAGCCAGAGAGCGCGGATTGGACAGCAACAGCCTGCAACATTTTCTTTGTGCCCGCAGGAGATCTGAATCCCCAGAGATTGGATGAGTATTCAACTTCAATGCATTACAACTTGAGAATTCAATTGTTATTCCAACCAGTTAATATCAATTTAATTCCTAAGAGTTATGTACTTGTTTTGAGTATCCAATGTAGAAGTTATAACCAAGTGCATTTACGAAACAGTCTAAATTAATGATATACTGAACGTATGTCCTCTTGATATATGTAACTCTTTGTAACTGACTGAATATATACCTTTTGTATTCTGATAACCCTCTCGATAAGATCTGTTAGGTTTATATGCATATTCTATGTATTAATAAATGTATCCTCGTGTATTAGTACCTGTGTGTGTGTGTTTTTTCCTGTGCTGTCTTTTAAAACATATAAGATCACGAGTTTACAGATTTCTCCAAATAACAACTATACATTTTAACCCAGCGGTTAGCATTCTTTCAATCCAATAGTTTTACTCTGGGTAAAAAGCAGCGCAATAGACAGAGAGATCATATTCAAATATTTCAACGTTCTTATTGGATTACCTGTATGGAGATATCACTCAGAATTCCTAATATGATTTTGAGTTCAGTTTTGCTTTACTACTTTCAGAGTCTTTTATTGACCTTGCTGAAGCAGAGAAGTGACATAATCACAAATGCGACCTACCTGTGCTGCTGTTTCTGGTTAATAATGCTTATTGCGAGGAAAAAAAAAACAGCTCCTTGCATTAAGAGCAAGAGCAACCAACGCGCTCTCTTGTTGAGTTGGGTTTTTTCCGTGGTGCTCTTCCTCAGATGCAAAGTTATTTGGGGAGCAAAGACCTCTGAGAAGGAGCTTGAATCCGTCAAGAACTCAGAAATTCTAATATCGCACTACCGTCTTGTGTACAGAGATCTGGTTCTTCCTTTTTGAGTGTTTTGGTGTTTAAGAGCACGCTTCCTACCTCGAATGAAAGTTTCAGGAGATGTGTTACCTGATCACACATCTGTGCCGTAGGGGATGTAGCTTAGTGGTAAAGTGCATGCGTTTCATGTATGAAGTCCTGAGTTCACTCCCTGGCATCTCCAGATGTCTTGTGTTATTGTGCTCTCATCGCAATCTTCTGTTGAGTGAAAACTCTTTGCTCCTGTTCATAGAGAGCCAGGTTTACACAATTAAATTCAGCCACACACGAAGTGCTACAGTCTTGCTCTGGTGTTTTAAATGTACCTCCAAAGCATTTCGTTCTGTTAACTACCAAATGATTTGAACTAATTGAACGTCATATTCAGGAAATCCAGAGAAGGTCATCAGACTTTTAGTGGCTGTTGAAGAAAACACCTGTTGAATCTCACCAGGGATTTCTTGAGAGATCATTCAGCGAGCAAGTCCTCCCTCTGGACTCCAAACATTTTGGGTTAAACTGTTATTCACATACTCTAACGAAGAGAAACGTTAGTGTCTTCTGGTGTGTGAGCCCATTTCTCAAAAAAAAAAAAGTTATATAAATTGAATTGTTCTACTTTTTAGGCTTGCATAGTCTTATTAATATTTCAGTTAAATCTTTTTTTCTGTAGTAACATCAGTTGATATTAATATTAGTCCTGATTTATAATTTTTTGTCATGGTTGATCTTAAATAATTTTGTAATTAGTTTCAGTTTTGAAAAATCATGCAGAGAAGCTACCAAAACTGGTAATGTTCATATAATGTGTAATGCAATAGCAGCATTTTGGGTTGAAAACAAAAAGTATATCTTGGTATGAATCCTAACACTTCATAGGCAGCGTTCTAGGACTTCTCGCTTCAGATAAAGTTGTCAATACATCATAGATTTCTACTCAATCAATATCAGCTGTGTTATCGCTACCGAACGCTAAATATAGATCCTGGCAATACTTCGTGAGCTCTTCGTAAGAAAATCCAAAATACTACGGAAGGAATCAAATTTATACGTTTCTTTGGATCGAGAAGATGATCATTATGAGACTCAAAACATGCCTGTCTTTTCTTTTTTCGAGGACAAATGGATTATTGAGGTGTAAAGATGGGTTCAAAACCAAAATCACCTGCTATCGCTGCTGTTTCTTCAAATCCTTCAACTGGTCATCTACATAGAGAAATAATATTATACAATTGTGGTTTTCTGTTAATTGCCAATTTGACTGTAATTACATCTTCGTTTACAGATGTCTTGCATGTACAGATGCAGCCATTCAAAATGCGTGGGCGATACCGCATTATTTTGCGGTACGCTGTACGCAGTCTACCACAAGCTACTGGTAAATACCGCGAGTTACCGTAAATTCTCCTATAATACGACAAGCAAAATAATAGTATCCGGAATTTCCGCAAGGTGGAGCTAATAAAGCTCAACCTCTCATGTTTGAGCTGTGGCCATCAAAGTCTTTAACGAAGATATTACTAATAGTACTAATAATGAATGACCTTGGACAAGCTGTAAGTGTAAACTCAAAGTATTGCCCTGGTCAACATTCTTTTTTTCATTGACCGTCTTTGTAAAAGTAACACCACAGCATTTCGCAATCACGCATTTGTTTCCAATCATGCAAAGTACAGTGATTCACCATGCCTTTCACATGCTCATAAAAGAGATTGATTTAGGAACATAAACATATTACCGTATGCAAACTGTACTGTATACAGTATGTATATGTATATTTAATGTCTTAACTGTGCCCGTTTAAGTATTGAATATTCATATCTAATTTTACCACTGAAGGGAAATCTTAGTAGCTGAGCATAAAAAGAATAGGAGCATACTGCAACGCGTGTGAAGGCCATAAACGATATTAATTTTGGAACATAAACATACAGTATATGGTTGGTCTCAGTACTTTAAAGAAAACATACACGAAACATGGTTTCATTATGACCAGAATCGGTCTTGAGATATTTTTAACTTGATTTACAGTATTTGAGAGGTATGTCTTAACACCGATACTACAGTGCTTAAGTACTGCTCACGTATATGTTTCTAGGTTTATATTATGTATTTCATACGGTCAAATTACTTTTGAGCAACTAATAAGAAGCGCGAAACGGTATGCGTTTTAGTTTCGTTTTGTGCTGGGACCCGTGGATTGATTAGAGATATCAAGTACATACAAGTCATTTTTTAAATGTTGTAGTTCGTCTTGAAAAAATGTTACGAGTACATCATCTATCAACAATTACACAGGTTCTGTTTCCATATTGCGGATTTTGGTTACGTAATATTATTTTCTAGATTTCACATTGTGAATATATGATTTGGGCAAACAGACCCGCAAAGAAGTACATTATGGGTTGTTGTTTTTTTTTTTGCAGTTTTCTCTAGAACAAGCGATGCTTAAACCTTTGTCTGATTCTTGTGAAACTATCCACACGACAGTTACAGAACCTAGGAGTTGACTTCAGTGATGCCACTGATGGGATGTTTCTACAAATCCATCCTCTGTAAAACGTCTTCTCTAGTTGTCCTGCATATGTATTCGCTAATGAAGCTGTGTGTTCTGAGCCTGGATCTCTACATTTCTGTATGAACCAGCTTAGAGGGCTAAAGACAGCTTGTGTTTAAATTGAGTGTAAGGCAATTTATGCTTCTAAAGTAATGGTCAGCATTTATTATTGTACTGTGCTGTAAACTTGTTCTGTGCCTAGTCGCATTATTTTATAGCGTTTTTATAGCATTATCAAATCCGGTGGCGCTGTGTGTTAGTTTCCTGACTCCCATGTCACATGGTCTGTGATTGAAACCTGTGAAACCGGTTTAATTCGTCACAGCCAGCACTCCGGCAGAGAGGGAGTTGTACTCGTAAAGTAGAAGCAGGCGAGATTTCCAGCGAAAGACACCTCCCCCTTCTTCAGGTGTGAGGGTCTTCTGCTCAGAATGAAACGCTAAAATGTAATGTAGGCTCTGAATGGGTTCAATTATGATTTGGGCTTGATTAAGGTCGCTGCCTTTCATCTAAAACCCTACTTGAATCCTTCTAAACTAAAAATCAGTGTTAGTGAGTTCTAAATAAAGAGGTATCCAGGTAACAGTGAAACGGGCGGACAGTCTGGGGAGATCGCCCGTTTTCCATGTAAATAGTTCCCTGGTTCCGCACCCCTTGGTGTTTCTCTCGCTCTCTCTTGGGTCACCTGATCATTAGCTCGAAAGATTTCAGTGCCTTGTGTATATTCTAATGGTAGTGTCTGCAACTGGCTGCTGGACTTTCTTATCGAGAGACCACAGGTGGTGCGGATAGGCAATAAAACATCAACACCACTCACCCTGAGCACTGGTCAACTCCTAGGTTCTGTAACTGTCGTGTGGATAGTTTCACAAGAATCAGACAAAGGTTTAAGCATCGCTTGTTCTAGAGAAAACTGCAAAAAAAAAAACAACAACCCATAATGTACTTCTTGCGGGTCTGTTTGCCCAAATCATATATTCACAATGTGAAATCTAGAAAATAATATTACGCACAAGGCTGCTGTCTGAGTCCAAGGTTGTACTCCCTATTTACTCTCGACTGCACAGCAAGACACAGCAATAACCGCATCATCAAGTTTGCCGATGACACCACTATAATAGGACTGATCAGTGATGATGACGAGTCCACTTACAGGGATGAAGTTGTACAGCTGCTTAGGTGGTGTCATAGCAATAACCTGGACTTGAACATAAAGAAAACAAAAGAGCTAATAGTGGACTTTCGGAGACACAGGCCACACACAAACAGCCCACTCAGTATTGATGGAACGGAAGTGGAAACAGTCACCAGCTTTAGGTTTTTGGGAATTCACATCTCTAAAGATCTAACCTGGACTGTGAACACTGACTCTATCATGAAGAAGGCTCAGCAGCGCCTTTATTTCTTGAGGTGCCTCAAGCGATGGGGGATGCCAACACATGTGTTGGTGAACTTCTACCGCTGCACTATCGAGAGCGTCCTCACCAACGGGATCACCGTGTGGTATGGCAACACCTCTTCGCGAGAAAGAAAGGCACTGTAGAGAATGGTCAATATGGCCCAGAAGATCATCGGCTGCGGTCTCACCGAGATTAAACAGCTCTATGAGGACCGCTGCCGTGGTAGAATTCTGGCCATCACAGAGGACAGTCACCACCCAGGGCATGAGCTCTTCACCCCACTGCCCTCAGGCAAGAGATATAAGAGCATACGGACACTTACCACTAGATTCTTCAATAGCTTCTATCCACAAGCAGTGAGACTGGCGAACACATTTAGCCATCCCCCTCGGACCACACCTACACCATCACCATCTACCTCATTGTAATTTATTAATTGTACGTCTCCAGTCATTGTTTACACGTCTGTATTGTTTACATTCAAACTGTCTGCATGTTTACTTGCACATTGTCTATTGTTTGTTTGTACATTGTCTTGATGCACTGTTTGCACTTTGTTTTGTTTTTACACTTGTTTTATAATCGAGAGACTTTCTGTAAGTAAGAATTCCATTGTACCAGTACCGGTTACATATGGCAATAAAGTTCAAGTTCAAGTTCAAGTTAGTGGGGGCAGGGTGTGTGGGAACAGGTTTGGTTGAAATTGCATTGGAGATCTATGTTCTTCACACCTGAAACATTTTCTCTGAAAACACTTTCTTCACAGTTTAACCGATCTTGTTACAGCATGTTACAGTTTACTATTGTTAACCATATTAATTTTAAGTGCTTAATGTAAAATCTTGTAAAAATATATTTTCATTGTTCAAATATACATTAAGTCTGACTATCATATAATAAGTTAAATACAAAACTAAAGAAAAAATAGGGTTAAATATAATTCAAAATATTTTGCTAACAATGTTAACTGTTTATGAATAATAAAATGTATTAACTAAGGAGTAGGATGGCACAGTTGTTAGTATGTTTTTTGTTTTGTTTCTTTTTCATAAATACAACAGTAGTACCTGATGTCTCAGTGGCTTTCAAAATTAAATTATGCATGCAAACCTGTGAACTAGAAAGATAACTAAGATATCCATCCATTTATAATGGTGGCGAAGTGGTTAGCATTGCTTTCATGCAGCACTGGGGTCCTAGGTTCAATTCCTGCCATCCTGTGTGTGTGGGGTTTACATGTTCTCTCTGGGTTACATGGTTTTTCTCCATATGTGTGATATGACTCCCTCTCGCACTCCAAAAAATACTGGTAAGTTAATTGGTTTATGGGAAAACTGGCCCTGGAGTGTGTGTGTTTGTGTCTGTCTGTCCTGTGATGGACTGGCGCTATGTCCAGGGTGTATTCTGCCTTGTGTCCGTTGCTTACTGGGATAGGCTCCAAATCCTCTGTACTGGATAAAGAGATTAGAAATGGAAGTAAAGGCACTGTGTGGATGGAACTATACACAGTGTTAGAAACCCACTATGAAATGGCAGCATCTCACTGAGAATAAAATATTTTATAGTGCTGGTTTAAGGAAACAGCCTTTCCACCTCTCTTGCACATCAGTATCCATACCTAGTTATTTAAACAAATTGCCTCTAATTATAAACATCTTAAAATGCTGGCTCTGTGGATCCGCATCAGCTATGTTTGCCCATTCCTTCAATTCATGTACATCCAACACACAGTTCAATGCCAGCAACTACACATTATCTAAAATACAATCCTTATTTCAGTATCTATGTAAACATATAGTCTGTTAACTTCATCATCTTCATTAAAAGTATGCCTAACCCCATTAGGAAGTGTTCTTGTTATAAGTGTATTCCTCAGCTTTCCCCAAATTATCTTCTTCTTACCAACATCTCTAGTCTTTTATCCTGCAATAACTCAGCCAACACTTAAATCTCCAAAAGCTGCTTGTGTTAATTTCTTTAAATCACAAATATCATGTGTAAATACTGGCCATGTAATACTCTGCATTGTGGAATAATAGTTTATTTTAAAGGGAACTAGAGAAATCAAGAAAGGCTTTTTTTCTAGAATTAATAAATGCACATCCTGTTCACTGGGGAAATTAAATCCACACTGAGCAATCTTCAATATGTTCAGAATATGACAGCAAGAATCCTATCAGGGATGCATTACACCTGTTTTCAAGTCCTTGCACTGGTTACCTATCAGATTTCGAGTCAACTTCAAAATCCTTATCCTCCTTATATACTGTTCTACAACTGTTATTATTGATCACCGAATTATTGTACTTTACATGACTTCATTCAGCCTTTCCTGAACGTCTATGACAGGCAGAGAGAGTGCTGTTTCTGGTGCGATCTTTTGCAGCTGACATTTCACTGTTTTAAACGAACAAGAAATTAGATTGCTCATAAATCACTTATTCTATATAAACACAGTGTAATTGTCCTCCGAAAATCCTCTTTTTCTTGTTCGTTTTAGAGAACTTGATTCAAACTGATTTTAGATGTCAGAAAGGATTTATTTTCTCTGTATTTCCTACATTGCTTTGTCGAGATTTTAACTTTATATCTAACTTTATATCTAGGCTCAGATTTCAACTATAAATCGTACAGTAATAAATAGCAGTAAATACTGATGTTTTGCACCCTCTTACCACAAAAATATATGTTTTGTAGTTGGGATTAACTTTATTTCGTACGCGTAGCTACTCCGATTTGGACACCGAACAGTTAAAGATGGCGGCAAATCAGACACCCAGAGGGGGGCGTCTTCTCGCCTCCATAACTAAAATGCCAAATAGGAGTGGCTTAAGCGACATACACAGTCATGTAACTGACAGTTTGAGGTAGCCTATCATGTAAATTTCGCTTTGTTGCTGATAGGTTAAGCTTTCGAAACTCTGGCCCAAAGTCATGTGACTGATTTTTCGCCCTGTTTCGTTGGTTAAACGCAATGATCACAAGCACCACCATGGTAACTGGGATGTGTAGTTTTTAATTCCATTTGAATTATAACTG
Source organism: Lepisosteus oculatus (assembly GCF_040954835.1). Classification (NCBI taxonomy): domain Eukaryota; kingdom Metazoa; phylum Chordata; class Actinopteri; order Semionotiformes; family Lepisosteidae; genus Lepisosteus; species Lepisosteus oculatus. The sequence continues at coordinate 30,395,560 of NC_090709.1, forward strand.
TACGTACTGTCTTCATATTTGGCCAGGGCTTTAAAGAGAAGGCGCGCCAAAAAATGTCCGTGCCGTCGTCTCCGCTTTAAAGGTACCCCCGTGCTGGAAGAATTTGACCTCAGAACATTTGCCCAGCGTAGTTATAGTGGACATAAAAACAAGAGTTCGCTGGCATTATATCCTAGAAGACACAGACCGGCGCCAGACCGGTAAATGCTTGATGAACTAGGGATTGGACAGTTTCCAAGTGCTTGTACAATCGATGGAAATGTTCAAATAAATGTGCAAAAGAAATAAACAAAATAATCATTTATTTCTTTGTCATATTGGCTAGCTAATGTCCTCTCTTTGCTAGTTAGTGGCTGTGTTTCTGCGTTGGGTAGCAACGGGTGACTGTTCTCAGGCGGAAGATGTAAACAGCTTAATTTTCGTGTTAAATAATTTTTAAAAATTAAAATTCATTCTATATAGCAATCACATATTTGGGTACCGTTTCATAAAACTTTCATGCTTAAGATGTTTAGGGAGAAATGGAAGACTGGTGTGTATTTTTTCTTTAAACTATCAAGAGCAGCCATACACAGTACAGTTTATGTACATACAGTAATGTTTATGTTCCTAAATTAATATTGTTTATGACCTTCAGATGCGTTATGCTCCTCTTCTTTTTATGCTCAGCTACTAAAATTTCCCTTTAGTGGTTAAATTCCATATAAATATTCAAAACTAAGCAGATTGAAATGTGCACAGTAAAGACATTAAATGATTAAATCTTTTCACTACCAACCAATGCACCACGAGTGCCCCTGTCGGTCATTTTTGCCAGCCAATCACTTGCCCTGCGGTGCCCTACGGTGCCCTGCGGGTTGGTTACTGTACCGCGAGTTTTTACCGCTCATTTTGAATGGCTGCATCTGTATCACAAGATATAATAGTCGTTGTGCGTCCTCAGTTAAAATGTACAACAAAAGTACAACATTTATGGTTAAATCCATATTAAAATGAAGGTTAATATACCAAGATATTAAAATACAATTGTACAGTCCTAACTTAATAATGCCTGTTAAGTTTTCCAACAAATCCGAACTGTAATTTTGAAATATTATAGCTGAGAATGAAAAGAGAGTACAAAGATCAAATTCAATGAGTGAAAATGCACCAGTAGTTCTCTAAACTGAGTTTCTTTCCTGAAATGACTTGCTTGCGAAAGCACCAAGCAGCCTTGAACGGATCGCGGAAATCAAATATACAGTACAGATGGATTCAGAGTGTGCTTTCCAACTTTTGTGCAACATTTACCTTTGATAGGGTGGAGTTGTCTTCACAATCTGGGTTAAATAAAAAGGAGTGACGTCAGCGTTAAACAGCTTTCCTTCTTGGAGAACAACGGTTGTGTTCCATATTTCTAATTATTTTGGTTTCAAGATCGCAATTTAGTGTGAAACATAAAAGCCAGCTGGATAAGCTTTATTAATTTCCCTCATGGGATCAATAAAGTATCTACAGCAGTGGTTCTCAAACTTTTTGGACCAAGTACCACCCCTAATCCAACCAAAGCATCCAAGTACCACCTACAAGTCATCATCTCATAGGAACCCCAGAAATTCTCAATGACCAACATGAGTGTACGTGCACATACTCACACATACATATAATAAATATTATAATAATGAACTTTATTTGATATAGCGCCTTTAAAGGTGGCTTCTCAAAGTATTTTACAGAAAAAAAACATTAACAACAACTAATAAAAAAGCACCATTTCAGTGAGAGGGGTGAGCCTATTTAGTTGAGCAAAGGAGATGTGAATTAATTTTTCGAGCCTTGATACAATTCACAACAGAGTCTAACAGATATTAAATCGTCAGGCATTTTCTTGACGGCAAAGGTCTCGCGGTGGATGTTGTAATGCGTACATTTCTGGAGCAACCTCTCTAATTCGTGCAACTGCACCGTTATGTCGGCTTGTCATTGCTCTAGCACTGTCTGTACAAACTCAGACGCATTTTATCAAGTCGAGGCCATTCTCTTCGATAAATTCATTCAGAAGGTGAAATATGTGCTCTCCTTTAGTTCCTGTTGGTAGCGGTTTACAGAACAGAAAGTCTTCATGGGACATACCCTCAAACTCGTATCTAACGTAAACGAGCAAATTGGCCAAATCGACTACAGACTCATCTAATTGCAGTGAAAAACATCTGCTCATCTTAACGCGCTCTATCAGTGTACTTTTGATATAATCCTTCATTTCAATAATTCTATGAATGACTGTGTCTTTCAGGGGGAGGGGGGCAGCAGGTCGAGCTGTTTAGCAGCTTTTTCTCCACACATAATACGTGTCAGCTCTTTTGCCAACAGTAAATAAGGTTCTTCAAAAATAGTGTAGCTTACCTGCTTTAGCAATCCGCAAGCTTGCATTTTTCCGCGTTTCTGTTTTTATTTCTGTATTTATTTAAAGTTTTTATTTCATGCGCATGGGAGCGAAACACAGAGACGCTCGGTGTATTTTTCTCAAATTCGAACAGTTCTATTTTTCTGTTATCACGCTTTCGTGTGCTCACAAGATTACCGGTGTTCGTAGCACGTATTTCTATGCATTGCTGTGTTTAGAACGTTGGCATAGTTCCAAAATCACGCACATTCTTCGTTCTCCCTATTTGCTGGAGATGCAGTAGCTTTTTTTAAATACAATTGGTCACTTGCATCCATAGCACGCATTCCTATAGAGTGGTATAGAATTACAGAGTATCTCTTGTGTCCACTGAAGTATTAGCGCGTACTGTATCGTAGTACGTAGGCTGCGTATTTGACACGTATTAAAATACAAAATATGAAAACCCGTCCCGATTTTTCAGTGCACACTACACAGTTCCAGGGTCATTTGGCGTACCACCTGGTGGCACTCCACGTACCACTGCCGGTACGCGTACCACAGTTTGAGAACCACTGATCTACAGTATCTATAAATCTCTTACACGTCATTTACAATGGCTTTTCAACTAATAGCCCGTGCAGGGATCAAACCCTAGCTGTTGGTACAGTACGAGTTCCGTAAGGCTCTGTAATGCGCAGATGAGAAACTAACCTCTACTTCTTCATTATATACACAGTGAGCTATATATGCGAGCTTACTGCCCCCTGCGGGCTCTGTATTTGATTGCGGTACAAGACCGGCCGTGGAGATAAAGTGAGACAGGTGTGTACATTAAAAGGCTCATAGTGTCCCTGGGAGGGCTCAAACCACCTTCCTTTTGGTTAACAACCGAACCATAAAGACTCATGTACAGCTTAACACTTCTCGGTCTCAGTGAAAGTGATACTCCGTAAAATTTCCAGAGATTCATTTATTTTTAAAGGAAAATCACCAACAGCGGCCGAGATCTACTGGAGTTTTTTCATTCTATACTGCGATTTCTGAAGGGTACTCTGTGAAAATACGAGTTTTGACGAGAAGGGATGGACATATAAGGTCAAAAGGCTTGGGGAATTGAACTTTAAGGTGAAGACTGTGGGTTCAGTAGCAGCAGAACCTGATCAGTATCAGTTGACTCCGATATACTTTGAAAATGAACTTGGGGATTTAGAGTCAGACGTGCTACCGTTGCACCATGGGGTACTTAAGTTAAAAAAATAGGGAAAAAAAATCAGTGTTCCTGGATCTGTAATTGAGAACAACACCTGCACAAGAACTGTGCAGGAAGAATAAAATGTGGTCTGGGATGAAGAGACTCTCTTCGGAAGAGCGGCGCTCTTCACAGGAGATTTTTTTTTGTGAAGTTGATTTGTCTCCTTTGGGAAATTCAAAGGTGCTGATAGCCGTGGCGCAAAGGTAGCATATCTGACTCCAGATCAGAAGGCTGCATGTTCAAATTACATTGAGGTCTGCTTTTCATTTTTCAGGTTCTGCTCGTTCTAAACACGGAATTCACACCATGTAGTTGAGTTCTATCTGTACACCACATAGATAATCTAAACAAAATAGAGCCCTACTGGACATACAGTTAGGATCTCACACAGCGAATACCCTTAAACACAAGAGAGAAGGCACAGTTCACATCTGCGAAACATCACATCCGTCTTTAGAGACAGCTACATCAGAGAATGGAATCCCGGAAGTTTCAAATAACTTATTTTAATACAGGTTCAAGCAAACCTGAAAGTTAGGAGTTTCCGGACACTTTTGTTTTATTAAAAAGTGTCTGAAGCCTGAAAATGTAATTTGAAAAAAAAAAACGCTATTGGACATTAGCAGGTACTTTTTGTAACGATTTGCTATTTCATGCTGAAAAACAAAGGAAACAGACCCAATGTTTGCTTTCAGGTGCGGTTCATTACATAATAGACATCTATTACTGAGGAGCTTGAATAAAATTTACACGAGCCAGGTAGAAGTCGAACCTACAATCTTATGATCCAAAATCAGATGCGTTATTTATTAAACTGCTGTTATTTCACATAACCGGAAATCCCCCATAGTGTGCTCAGCGTCGCTACTAGTAATATACCGCCCCGTCTAAAATTTAAAACTGAGAAACATGTCTTCTGATTTTTTATGAGTTGACAAAGGTTTATGTTTCGCACTAAAATTCCGATTGATTGAGAATTCAAAGAAAGACTGTTTTTTTCCACAACACCGTATAATTATCACATCCACCAGACTCTCCAACTTCTCCAGACCTTGCTGGCTGAGCATTTACTCTGATAAATTAGGTCACGTATCATGTTAAATCACCTCTTCTCAACACAACATTTCCTGGTGCACGTTTTCTTTATGAAAAAAAGACATTTTTCCCTTGCACGATTTCTCGTTTTTTTATACAGAAATAAAAAAGAAAAAGAAATAGTGTTGCAAAAGAACTCTGTCGCCCTTGGGAGATGTCAAACGCATTGGACATGAAAAATGCCAGATAAAAGCCAGTTCTCTTCGTTTCTTAGTGTCGGGGCTGCTACTGTATGTAAAAGAGGCAAATTGCTCTGAGAGCAGGTTCAGCGCTTTCTGAACGCAGATGTCTTAGAGTGGTGTGTCCAAGTGGCTGTAAAAGGTGGTGGAAACCCTGTCACCGTAGCTTAGTTGGTTAAAGTGCCTCTTCATTAAACAAAAGAACTGTGGTTCAAATCCCAGCCGTGTCTTTCTTCCTCTCTTGTAGTACAGAACGTACCATTTTGGGCACTCACAAAGGGCTTGATTTCGTTAAATGCATGTGTTCATTTCCTTTTTGGAAAACTTGTTTTTGATGAAATTCACACAGCTTGCGAAACATGAAATTCAGTTCTTGTTTATCAGTGCAAAAGAAATATTACCAGCTGGCAAAATAAACGGTAAGATATATATTTTTTTTTATTCGAGGAAAGACTCCACCCGCAAGTTTCTGTGGTGCAGAAATATTACTACACACACACACACACACACACACACACACACACACACACACACACACACACACACACACACACACACACACACACACACACACACACACACACACACACACACACACACACACAGTATCACTGCACTGACACTGAGCCACAACCAGCACCGTCCGAGAGCAGCCAGAGAGAGCCTGCAACAGCGCGTTCGGCTGTTAACTGAAAGGTTGGTGGTTCAAGTCCACCCAGGGAAGGGTTTCTTCTGCGATGTAAACATTGTTTTCGCATAGGTCGATTGGATTTCTCAGCTAAACCATAGCTATTTTAATATTTGTAGGAAATGCAACTGTTCAACACGTGTCAAAAATTATCCCTGGGGAGGGGGATCAGAATACCTCCTGGGTATCCCTGCCTGTCGTAAGAGGCGACTAAAAGGGTTGTGTCAGGAAGGGCATCCGACGTAAAACCATCTTGCCAAAACCATGGTTGCAAAGAACACAAACCACATACCGGATCGGCCGGGGCCCGGGTTAACAACGTCCGCCATTAGTGCTGTGTCCCAACAGGGTACTAATGGAAATTATGCTACTGTGGAGAAAACTGTAGAGTGGGGGCTACAGAAAAGAAACAAGGTGAAGGGGCCTGGAAGGAATGTTAAGTCAATGAGAGTGGGGAGTTGGAATGTTGGCACCATGACAGGGAGAGGGAGAGAATTGGTTGAAACCATGGCAAGGAGAAAAGTGGAGATCTTGTGTGTGCAAGAAACCAAGTGGAAAGGAAACAGCTCAAGACACCTAGGAGAGGGATACAAGATTCTATATGCTGGAAAGAGTACCAAAATGAATGGAGTGGGTGTGATAGTGTGCAAAGACCTAGCAGACAAGATAGTGAGGGTGGTTAGACACTCAGACAGGATTATCAATGTACAGGTGGCTTTTGAGAGTGGGTTATGGAATATCATCTCTGTATATGCACCACAGGTAGGAAGACCACAGGAGGAAAAGGATAGCTTTTTGGAAGATCTCAAAGAAGTGGTTAGCAGAATCCCAGGAAATGAAATGGTGGTAATTGGAGGAGACTTCAATGCACATTTAGGAGAGAAATGCCCAGATTATCCAGATGAACATGGTCAGAGAGGGCTAGGAGAGAGAAATGAAGAAGGAGGAAGGCTACTAGAAACACTCCAAGCTCTTGAATTGTTTGCAGTGAACACAGGGTTCACGAAGAATTATGAGCAAAAGGTGACATACAGGAGTGGAGGCCATGATACCCAAATAGATTACATATTAGTGAGAAGAATTGATAGAGCGAAAGTCCAAGATGCTAAAGTCCTGCCCTATGAGGCTGTTACCAGACAACACAGGCTACTGGTGATGGACATCACAATATTGAAGGAGCGAAGAATAAGGCAGAGGAAACACCCAGCACGAACAAAAGTGTGGAAACTGAGAGAAAACAAAGTAGATTTCAACAGACTGGTGAAAGAAATGAAAAACAACACAGAGGAAACAGAGGAGCCTTCAGTTGAAGAAGAGTGGACTGAGATGAGCCACATCCTAGAAGAGGCTGCTACCAGGGTTTGTGGAAAGACAAGAGGAGGCAGACCGAGGGAAAATGAAGAGTGGTGGTGGGATATGGAAGTTCAGGAAACACTGAAGGAAAAGAAAAAAGCATACAAGGCACTGAAAGATGGCACTGGAGAATTACAAGAATATAAAAGACTAAAGAAGGTAGCAAAAAGAAGTGTAGCAAGAGCAAAGGAAAGAGCCTGGAAAGAATGGTATGAGAAACTTGAAACAAAGGAAGGAGAGGACCAAATCTACAAGATTGCTAAACATAGAGCGAGACAGAAAAAATATATTATCCGGGTGTCGGTACTCAAGGATGGAGAAGGCAGAGTCTTGATTAAAGAAGAACAGATCAAGCAAAGATGGCTGGAGTACTTCAAAAATCTGTTAAATGTAGAAAATGAGAGGGAGAACCTAGTGGAGGCAGACGTAGTGTGTGGACCAATCCAAGAAATTTCAGTAAAGGAAGTGACAGAAGCTATCAAAGAGATGAAAGTGGGCAAAGCAACTGGACCATCAGGAATAGCAGCAGAACACTTTAAGAACCTCGATGAAGAGGGGATTCAGTGGCTGACGAGATTGCTAAACAATACTAAGCAAAGGAAGAGAGAATTCCAGAAGAATGGACAAAAAGCAGTATGGTTACCATCTACAAGGAGAAAGGAGACCCAGTGGAGTGTAAAAACTATAGAGGAATAAAACTTCTGGAACATGGATTGAAAATCCTGGAAAAATTTCTGGACAAGAGACTCAGGAAGATAATCAGGATCCACAACTCACAATTTGGATTCTCAGCGGGGAAAAGCACAACAGATGCCATTTTTGTGATGAGACAGTTACAGGAGAAGACACTAGAGAAAGGGAAAAAGCTGTATGTGGCCTTTCTGGACTTGGAGAAGGCATATGACCGTGTGCCCAGAGAGGTGGTGTATTGGTGCTTGAGGAAGAAAGGAGCACCAGAAAGCATGGTGAAGTTAGTTCAAGCAACCTATAGAGATGCAACTACGAAGATGATAACACAACAGGGAGAGACAAAAGAGTTTGAAATCACAGTTGGAGTACACCAAGGATCAGCACTAAGTCCTTTCTTTTTCATAAACATTATTGACACACTGACAGAGGAGGTAAGAACAGAAGTGCCTTGGGAACTCATCTTTGCTGATGATGTGGCACTGATGGCAGACTCAGAAGTAGAACTACAGGAGAAAGTGTTCAAATGGCAGAGGAGTCTGGAAAAGGGTGGACTGAAAATGAATGCAGAAAAATCTGAAATAATGGTAATGGAGAGAAGAGGAGATACTATGACCAATGTTGAGGAGACACATGGAGGAAAACTGAAACAAGTTGATGACTTTAAATACCTTGGATTAAAACTGGTAAAGGGAGGAGAAACACTGGAGGCAGTAAAACAAAGAGTGAAAGCTGGATGGAACAAGTGGAGAGAAATAACTGGAATAATCTGTGACAGGAAAATTCCCAGAAAATTAAAGTGCAAAATGTACAAGACTGTGATTAGACCTGTACTACTATATGGAGCTGAATGCTTGGCAGTTGGAAAGAGGGAAGAGAACTTGATGAGAAGAACTGAAATGAGGATGTTGAGATGGATTCTGTTGATTTCAATGACGGATAAGATCAGAAATGAAGAAATCCGTAGACGATGTAGGGTGGTGGATGTGGTTGAGAAGATGCGAGAGGCGAGGTTACGGTGGTATGGACATATCATGAGGAGGGACGTTGAGGAAGTAACAAAGAGGGTAATGGAATTTGAGGTGGAAGGTAACAGAGGAAGAGGCAGGCCTAGAAAGAGATGGATAGATTGTGTGAGAAAAGATATGGAGGTATGTGAAGTGAGTGAGGAAGATGTGCTCGACAGAGACAAATGGAGAAGAGCAACCAAAGCAGCTGACCCCAGGACAGTCTGGGACTAAGGCTGTGAAAAAGAAGAATAAGAAGAAGAACACGTGTCAAAAATGTCCAATAATGCCCAACATCGCAACTCCCCAGAAAACCATGTTCACCCAAGAAAAATGATCGTCGAATCGTCATTTATACTCCCGTCACATCCTCTGCTGAAATATTTTAAAAATACAATGCAGATTTGTTTGAGAACTTGACAAGCATTGTTTTGTTACCACTGTGCAGTTGGATTTTGATATTTTGACATATTTACCTTAATTTTAAACTGTAAATACTGTACAATCTATTGTAATTGTGTTGTAATATTAAAATATGTTAGCTGAGGATGCAAAGGGGTGAAAGGGAAAGGTCAGAGGGTACAGTAACAACAAGGTTAGGATTGGTGGAGGTGGTAGGGGTGTTGATGGTTTTTCTCTGTAGAGGATGATTGAGTTTTTTATCCTTCTCTGAAGTGAGAAACTGGAAGAGTTGGGAGTTGAGAGATCTGATGAGGTTAGTTATAAAAGGAAGTTGATGTGGAGCTGTTAGCCGTAAGAATTCCTTAATGTCTTTGATGTTGTCATCAAAGATAAACTGCAGTAAGCAAAGATAAAAAGAGAATTATCTTTGCTTACTGCCCTGTCTTTCTAACACCTGAAGAAGGCTCCACGGCCAACACGTTGTGTTTCCTTTCTTCTCTTTTCAGCATGGAATAGTCCTTTACTTGTTCCTTTGCAGCCTACGCATGCTGACGCAGCTACTCACCTGATATTTAACATTCCTATAATCACAAATATGAATGTCCACTGTGGGTATTTTTTCCATGATTATTTATTCTGTCATTGAAGCATATTTTATGTCATACCGAAGTGTCATAATCACTGAAAAAATATTTTTTTTCATTTAGAAAGTAAGAAAATGATAAATCACTATGAATTGCATTTAGCCTGTTCTGATCTAGATTTTCTATATACTTTAACATGCCATGTTCACAATGTCACAACTCAGAAATGCAACAGTGAAGTGTTGTAATTACCAATGTACATACAGATGCAGCCATTCAAAGTGCGCGGTACAGACACGTACCGGAGGTAATTGGCTACGGCGTCACGCATTTTGACGCAAGATGACGCACGGCACCACGGTACGTGATTGGTTGACCGACAGGGGCACTCGTGGTCTGTAGGTCTGTCGTAGAAAGATTTACAGTAAACGTCTTTACTTTGCCCGTTGTAGTATGGAATATTCATATGGAATTTTACCACTGAAGGGAAATCTTAGTAGCTGAGCATAAAAAGAATAGGAGCATACTATAACGCGTGTGAAGGCCATAAACGATATTAATTTTGGAACATAAACATACAGTATATGGCTGGTCTCGGTACTTTAAAGAAAACATACACGGAACATGGTTTCATTATGACCAGAATCGGTCTTGAGATATTTTTAACTTGATTTACAGTATTTGAGAGGTATGTCTTGACACCGATACTACTTAAATACTGCTCACGTATATGTTTCTAGGTTTATATTATGCATTTCATACGGTCAAATTACTTTTGAGCAACTGATAAGAAGCACGAATCGGTATGCCCAGGGCGTTTTAGTTTTCGTTTTGTTTTAATGCAGTGCGGGGACTCTGCTTTAACTATATCGCCGTGGATTGATTAGAGATATCAAGTACATACAAGTCATTTTTTAAATGTTGTAGTTCGTCTTGTAAAAATGTTACGAGTACATCATCTGTCAACAATTACACAGGTTCTGTTTCCATATTGCGCGTTTTGGTTACGTAATATTATTTTCTAATTTCACGTTGTGAATATATGATTTGGGCAAACAGAGCCGCAAAGAAGTACATTATGGGTCGTTGTTTTTTTTTGCAGTTTTATCTAGAACAAGCGATGCTTAAACCTTTGTCTGATTCTTGTGAAACTATCCACACGACAGTTACAGTACCTAGGAGTTGACTTCAGTGATGTCACTGATGCGATGTTTCTAAAAATCCATCCTCTGTAAAACGTCTTCTCTAGTTGTCCTGGATATGTATTCGCTAATGAAGCTGTGTGTTCTGAGCCTGGATCTCTACATTTCTGTATGAACCAGCTTAGAGGGCTAAAGACAGCTTGTGTTTAAATTGAGTGTAAGGCAATTTATGCTTCTAAAGTCATGGTCAGCATTTATTATTGTACTGTGCTGTAAACTTGTTCTGTGCCTAATTACATTATTTTATAGCTTTATGAAATCTGTACATTGTCTGTCGATAATGTTTCTGTAGTGCTTTTTCAGCCCTCAGCATGTGACTGCACCGGTGGCACTGTGGGTTAGGTTCCTGACTCCCATGTCACATGGTCTGTGATTGAATCCCATGGAACTATAACTTAATTAAAATAATTAAATAAATAGATTAAATAAAACCTCACTCGCACCAAACAAATGTATATTTCTAAATATCACAACATGATCGAATTTAAGTCTTTTTAATAACAATGAATGACTATAACCTATGTGTTACAAAATAAACATTTATATTGATTTGAATCGTGTTTTGATTTAAATCGTAAACGAGTGTTTAAATATATGTGTTTAAAGGCGATATACTGTATAAAAGCACTGATTCTTATAGAATGTGTTCCGCTGGGGATTCAAAAAATTTATTTTTTTTAATCGCGTATCTAAGGAAAATTGCAGTATAACTTTGTTCATGCACAAACAGTGGCATGTTACATTATTAATTTGGGTGTCTCCTCTTGCCAGAAAGCTCTAAATTGCATTTTGAGTGCGGTTTTTGACTTTTTCTAAATTGCAACCCATAAATAAAGCTGATACAGTTTAGACTTACTGTATTTTAAACTGTATTACAGCAGTACATTGGACAGTGCAACGTAAATTGCAAAAATGCGCTTGGAATCTGTCCAAGCCCTACTACGAAAATTATTTAAACTGCTACACTTATCATTCATCTTTAAATAAGCTTTATTTTATATAGCGTTTTAAGCGAATAGGTAATTAGATTGCTCATAAACCTAATCACTTTTTCTACATAAACACAGCGTGATTGCTCTCTGAAAATGCTTTTTCTTTATATTTAGGCTCAGATTTCAACTATAGATCGTATTATTATAAACTTTCTTGGAAAAATGTATTTTATGAAAACCATGTTTGCTATTAATTCATTTAGGGCTAGAATACGTTTATTGTCTTCCAATAGAGTCGAGTTGACATTAGAAGCTTGCCACGCCCGGACTGTTACACCAACACATTAGCATGTTAAAGGGATTTCATTGAGGAGCCTAGCTTTCTTAATTAGTAAGTATTGTACTTCCTACTTTGAAAATACCTGTGAAACCGATTTAATTCGTCACAGCCAGCACTCCCGCAGAGAGGGGGGTTGTACTCGTTAATGTCCGATGACATACAAGTGGAAAGAATACAGATTTAAATCGTCTTTTTTCTGAACCAGGGAAAATCTGATCATGTTTCTCTATATCAATAATAAAAAGCTTTTATACTAAAGAATATTACTTAGTAATATTAATCATCAATTTACTACCAAAAAAGTCGCCCCAACAACAAAGACATGATTTCATCATAACACCCTGCCAAGTGGCGAGATATAATTCCTTTGTTGTTTTTGCATAAAGGTTTAAACGATTTGTATGGTTTGGTTAATAATGCAGTTTGTAAAAATCCATATTTACCAAACAAACGATAGCTGGAAAGCCTGCTGTTAGCGAGGGCAAACCTGATGTTGAAAGAAGTTGTTACTCTACAAAACCTTTTTCGTTTAAAGCAACAGGTGGGGTCATCTGCCTTTGGGAAATATCATCCCGCAAAGGATATTTTATTCTTAAATTCAGGTTTGGGACCTTGTTAGGACAAATAGGGACTTTGTTAATTTGTTTGTCACACAAATCGTTATCTTCAAGTATTAAGTGCACAGTACAGGGTTCATGTTCTGCTGTCATGGTGGTCTGAAAATGATTTCTTTTTGTATATTAGCTCTCTTCTCAGTACACCATAAAGTTCTGGCTGTATGGAAGGTTTTGTGTTATCCTGAGGTATGCCAGACAATAAACATCTCTGAAGACAATTCCTTGGTTTCATGTTTCAGCAGGTTGTTTTGAGTGTCTGAACATTGTCTCTTTGCATCTGTAGTTATTTGCAGCTGGGAAAGCTAATCATTATGATCTGGGAATGTAACTGAGATTTTTTTCTCCATAATAAGCAGCTTTGCAGCAGGTTATTTGTTTTCACTGCTTGAGAGGTATTGGAATACTGCAAGCAAACATGCAGCTGTAAAGTTGAGCAGTTTTTAATGTCATGCTCTTAAGAAATAAAGCCTTTAGACAATTAGGAGGTACTGGTATTCACAAGGTAGAAGGTGGTGTTTTCAGAGGCCTAAAGGGAAACTGTTATACCTAATGATTAAATACTTGATGAGACATTTTTTTTTACTGCATTGTTTATGTATGATCTGTGTATCTCAGCTGAAAAGCTGAGATAAAATAAGATGTATTTATCTAAATAACTGGACCTCAAATAGCAGACCTTATGAGCAATACTGTGTGTATTTATTTAAAATATTTATAGCTCTTCTGGAAAGTTGTTGGGGGAAAAAAAACTGATGTGCTGAAACAGTACAATTAAACACGCTCTGCAGAAAAGGGGATGGTTGTTAGGTCAGCTTCAGTTTTACACGTACAGTACACATTTGATTTCATTAAAATTATGAGGTACCCTGTATCTGCAGGACTCAAGAGGCTCTCAGTCATGTCACTTTGCAGTTGATGTCTCCTAGAGGTTCAACATAAATGGACCTTCTGGGGCACAGGCTTTAAAGGAGCTTTTTAAAAAAACAGACTTTGCATTTCCTGTTATAAGCTATTCTTTTAGCATATGACAAGCATGCCCTTATTATGGCGATATCCTCCTAAACATTGGAGAAATAACTCTAGAAGTTCAATTAAAACAGAAATGCTTCAAATCATTTGGGATACAACAAAAAAGTGGTGTATTATAAAGTGTGTTAAAAATGTAGCTAGTTTGTTTTCATACCTTAGATTATAATAAAACCTCACCAAAATATTTTTTTTAATCCCGAGCCGAACACATTCCATAAGAATCAGCGCTTTTATATATCGCCTTTAAACACATATATTTAAACACACGTTTACAATTGAAATCAAAACGCGATTCAAATCAATATAAAGGTTTATTTTGTAACGCATAGGTGACTATTCATTGTTATTAAAAAGACTTAAATCCGATCATGTTGTGATATTTAGAAATATAAATTTGTTTGGTGCGAGTGAGGTTTTATTTAATCTCTGACCAAGGCAAACGTTTCATTTTTTCAAAGAAATGTTTGTTAAAAAAAAACTTGTAGTTCCACTGGTATTCCATCACAGACTATGTGATATGGGAGTCAGGAACCTAACCCACAACACCACCAGCATAATCACATGCAGAGTGCTGAAAAAGCACTACATAAACATTATCGACAGACAATGTACAGCGTGTACTATTCTTGTGGTGCGGTACATGAATTAGAGTGAGCGTTTTTTATTCTGATCATGAACAGTTTTACAAGTCCGCAAAGGATCGAGGAAAGGTTTATCGCCAGCTGAAAAGAGACACAGCGCTTCGGCTGTGGAGACTTGTTCGGCTGGCGTTCGGGGAGTCGCGTTTTTCAGAATTGTATTGAGATCGTTTTCCACAGAGCTCAGATGTCAAAGCACAGCAGCAGCTCTCCACAGCAATCCTCTATAGCGCCCTTTCTCCCGCAGCTCCGTCCTCATTGGAAGGAAGCAAGAGTGAAAGGCTGAAGTGAAATAGAGCGGGGATGAAGGCAGTGAAGAGAGAGAACGTGGGAAGAAGAGAAAAACCCAAGGGAAAAAAAGCAGCGTCGTAAAAGAGGTGACGGAGCTGTCCTCTCTATAAGAAGGGTGCCAGCGAGCCTTGCTCTCGCTTATGGCCACACCCCCTTGAGCACACCTGATCTCATCTGATCTCGGAAGCTAAACAGGGATGGGCCTGGTTAGTACTTGGATGGGAGACTGCCTGGGAATACCAGGTGCTGTAAGCTTTTAAGCGCAGGAGGCGCCCTATCCCCGCTCGCTCGCTCATTCACCTGTTCACATGTGCAGTGCGGCTTGTCCGTCTGTTTATTTGTCAGCTTTGGCGAGACACGGGTGCTTGTGTATTAGCGTGAGCGTTTTTTATTCTGATCAGGAACAGTTTTACAAGTCCGCAAAGGATCGAGGAAAGGTTTATCGCCAGCTGAAAAGAGACACAGCGCTTCGGCTGTGGAGACTTGTTCGGCTGGCGTTCGGGGAGTCGCGTTTTTCAGAATTGTATTGAGATCGTTTTCCACAGAGCTCAGATGTCAAAGCACAGCAGCAGCTCTCCACAGCAATCCTCTATAGCGCCCTTTCTCCCGCAGCTGCGTCCTCATTGGAAGGAAGCAAGAGTGAAAGGCTGAAGTGAAATACAGATGCAGCCATTCAAAATGAGCGTTAAAAACCCGCGGTTCAGTAACGAACCCGCAGGGCACCGTAGGGCACCGCGGTAAGTGATTGGCTGGCCAAAATGACCGACAGGGGCACTCGTGGTGCATTGGTTGGTAGTGAAAAGATTTAATCATTTAATGTCTTTACTGTGCACGTTTCAATCCGCTTAGTTTTGAATATTTATATGGAATTTTACCACTAAAGGGAAATTTTAGTAGCTGAGCATAAAAAGAAGAGGAGCATAACGCATCTGAAGGTCATAAACGATATTAATTTAGGAACATAAACATTACTGTATGTACATAAACTGTACTGTGTATGGCTGGTCTTGATAGTTTAAAGAAAAAATACACACCAGTCTTCCATTTCTCCTTAAACATTTTAAGCATGAAAGTTTTATGAAACGGTACCCAAATAAGTGATTGCTGTATAGAATTAATTTTAATTTTTAAAAATTATTTAACACGAAAATTAAGCTGTTTACATCTTCCGCCTGAGAACAGTCACCCGTTGCTACCCAACGCAGAAACACAGCCACTAACTAGCAAATAGAGGACATTAGCTAGCCAATATGATAAAGAAATAAATGATTATTTTGTTTATTTCTTTTGCAAATTTATTTGGACATTTCCATCAATTGTACAATCACTTGGAAACTGTCCAATCCCTAGTTCATCAAGCATTTACCGGTCTGGCGCCGGTCTATGTCTTCTAGGATATAATGCCAGCGAACTCTTGTTTTTATGTCCACTATAACTACGCTGGGCAAATGTTCTGAGGTCAAATTCTTCCAGCACGGGGGTACCTTTAAAGCGGAGACGACGGCACCGACATTTTTTGGCGCGCCTTCTCTTTAAAGCCCTGGCCAAATATGAAGACAGTACGTACAGTTATAATTCAAACGGAATTAAAAACTACACATCCCAGTTACCATGGTGGTGCTTGTGATCATTGCGTTTAACCAACGAAACAGGGCGAAAAATCAGTCACATGACTTTGGGCCAGAGTTTCGAAAGCTTAACCTATCAGCAACAAAGCGAAATTTACATGATAGGCTACCTCAAACTGTCAGTTACATGACTGTGTATGTCGCTTAAGCCACTCCTATTTGGCATTTTAGTTATGGAGGCGAGAAGACGCCCCCCCCCTCTGGGTGTCTGATTTGCCGCCATCTTTAACTGTTCGGTGTCCAAATCGGAGTAGCTACGCGTACGAAATAAAGTTAATCCCAACTACAAAACATATATTTTTGTGGTAAGAGGGTGCAAAACATCAGTATTTACTGCTATTAATTACTGTACGATTTATAGTTGAAATCTGAGCCTAGATATAAAGTTAGATATAAAGTTAAAATCTCGACAAAGCAATGTAGGAAATACAGAGAAAATAAATCCTTTCTGACATCTAAAATCAGTTTGAATCAAGTTCTCTAAAACGAACAAGAAAAAGAGGATTTTCGGAGGACAATTACACTGTGTTTATATAGAATAAGTGATTTATGAGCAATCTAATTTCTTGTTCGTTTAAAACATTGAAATGTCAGCTGCAAAAGATCGCACCAGAAACAGCACTCTCTCTGCCTGTCATAGACGTTCAGGAAAGGCTGAATGAAGTCATGTCAAGTACAATAATTCGGTGATCAATAATAACAGTTGTAGAACAGTATATAAGGAGGATAAGGATTTTGAAGTTGACTCGAAATCTGATAGGTAACCAGTGCAAGGACTTGAAAACAGGTGTAATGCATCCCTGATAGGATTCTTGCTGTCATATTCTGAACATATTGAAGATTGCTCAGTGTGGATTTAATTTCCCCAGTGAACAGGATGTGCATTTATTAATTCTAGAAAAAAAGCCTTTCTTGATTTCTCTAGTTCTTAGTTTCTCTAGTTCCCTTTAAAATAAACTATTATTCCACAATGCAGAGTATTACATGGCCAGTATTTACACATGATATTTGTGATTTAAAGAAATTAACACAAGCAGCTTTTGGAGATTTAAGTGTTGGCTGAGTTATTGCAGGATAAAAGACTAGAGATGTTGGCAAGAAGAAGATAATTTGGGGAAAGCTGAGGAATACACTGATAACAAGAACACTTCCTAATGGGGTTAGGCATACTTTTGATGAAGATGATGAAGTTAACAGACTATATGTTTACATAGATACTGAAATAAGGATTGTATTTTAGATAATGTGTAGTTGCTGGCATTGAACTGTGTGTTGGATGCACATGAATTGAAGGAATGGGCAGACATAGCTGATGCGGATCAACAGAGCCAGCATATTAAGATGTTTATAATTAGAGGCAATTTGTTTAAATAACTAGGTATGGATACTGATGTGCAAGAGAAGTGGAAAGGCTGTTTCCTTAAGCCAGCACTATGAGATATTTTATTCTCAGTGAGATGCTGCCATTTCATAGTGGGTTTCTAACACTGTGTATAGTTCCATCCACACAGTGCCTTTACTTCCATCCATATCTAATCTCTTTATCCAGTACAGAGGATTTGGAGCCTATCCCAGTAAGCAACGGACACAAGGCAGAATACACCCTGGACATATGCCAGTCCATCACAGGACAGACAGACACAAACACACACACACCAGGGCCAATTTTCCCATAAACCAATTAACTTACCAGTATGTTTTGGAGTGCGAGAGGGAGTCATATCACACATATGGAGAAAAACCATGTAACCCAGAGAGAACATGTAAACCCCACACACACAGGATGGCAGGAATTGAACCTAGGACCCCAGTGCTGCAAGATAGCAATGCTAACCACTTTGCCACCATTATAAATGGATGGATATCTTAGTTATCTTTTTAGTTCACAGGTTTGCATGCATAATTTAATTTTGAAAGCCACTGAGACATCAGGTACTACTGTTGTATTTATGAAAAAGAAACAAAACAAAAAACATACTAACAACTGTGCCATCCTACTCCTTAGTTAATACATTTTATTATTCATAAACAGTTAACATTGTTAGCAAAATATTTTGAATTATATTTAACCCTATTTTTTCTTTAGTTTTGTATTTAACTTATTATATGATCAGTCAGACTTAATGTATATTTGAACAATGAAAATATATTTTTACAAGATGCGGGGGAAAGTGCAACAGCTTATTACAGTGCTAAATTCTTATATTATTGATTGCTAATAGTTTATGCTAACACCTAACTTTCTTAATTAGATGTTTTTAAAACAGTGAACTAAGTGTAACATACTATTCAGAAATACAATCGAAAATAGTTTTGTGGTGTTTGTATGGATGAAACGTTTCTAAAATGTATAACGTAACAAAATTAATGTAATGTCATTAGACAGAACAACACGTTTCTGGTTTGTTTTAATTAGCTAGTATTAGTTAGTAGTTAGTAGTTTTAATTTAATTAGTATTGCAATTCGCACTGATTCCCTTGTGAAGATATGGACTTAAGAATATTCGTGCATGGTCAAAAAATGGCATTAAGCACTTTAAATGAATATGGTTAATAATAGTAAACTGTAACATGCTGTAACAAGATCGGTTAAACTGCGAAGAAAATGCTTTCAGAGAAAATGTTTCAGGTGTGAAGAACATAGATCTCCAATGCAATTTCAACAAAAACCTGTTCCCACACACCCTGCCCCCACTACCATTAGAATATACACAAAGCACTGAAATCTTTCGAGCTAATGATCAGGTGACCCGAGAGAGAGAGAGAGAAACACCAAGGGGTGCGGAACCAGGGAACTATTTACGTGGAAAACGGGCGATCTCCCCAGACTGTCCGCCCGTTTCACTGTTACCTAGCTACCTCTTTATTTAGAACTCACTAACACTGATTTTTAGTTTAGAAGGATTCAAGTAGGGTTTTAGATGAAAGGCAGCGACCTTAATCAAGCCCAAATCATAATTGAACCCATTCAGAGCCTACATTACATTTTAGCATTTCATTCTGAGCAGAAGACCCTCACACCTGAAGAAGACTTGCATTTTCTCTCTTCTCTTTTAAGCATGTGTACAATGTGTAATACAATTACAATGTGTAATTACAATGCTGTAATACAATTTGAATCGTATGAGGGTGAGGGGGGGAGGTGTCTTTCACTGGAAATCTCGCCTGCTTCTACTTTACGAGTACAACCCCCTCTCTGCCGGAGTGCTGGCTGTGACGAATTAAACCGGTTTCACAGGTTTCAATCACAGACCATGTGACATGGGAGTCAGGAAACTAACACACAGCGTCACCGGATTTGATAACGCTATAAAAACGCTATAAAATAATGTGACTAGGCACAGAACAAGTTTATAGCACAGTACAATAATAAATGTTGACCATGACTTTAGAAGCATAAATTGCCTTACACTCAATTTAAACACAAGCTGTCTTTAGCCCTCTAAGCTGGTTCATACAGAAATGTAGAGATCCAGGCTCAGAACACACAGCTTCATTAGCTTCATTAGCGAATACATATGCAGGACAACTAGAGAAGACGTTTTACAGAGGATGGATTTTTAGAAACATCCCATCAGTGACATCACTGAAGTCAACTCCTAGGTACTGTAACTGTCGTGTGGATAGTTTCACAAGAATCAGACAAAGGTTTAAGCATCGCTTGTTCTAGATAAAACTGCAAAAAAAAAAAAAAAACAACAACCCATAATGTACTTCTTTGCGGGTCTGTTTGCCCAAATCATATATTCACAATGTGAAATCTAGAAAATAATATTACGTAACCAAAATCCGCAATATGGAAACAGAACCTGTGTAATTGTTGATAGATGATGTACTCGTAACATTTTTTCAAGACGAACTACAACATTTAAAAAATGACTTGTATGTACTTGATATCTCTAATCAATCCACGGGTCCCAGCACAAAACGAAACTAAAACGCATACCGTTTCGCGCTTCTTATTAGTTGCTCAAAAGTAATTTGACCTATGAAATGCATAATATAAACCTAGAAACATATACGTGAGCAGTACTTAAGCACTGTAGTATCGGTGTTAAGACATACCTCTCAAATACTGTAAATCAAGTTAAAAATATCTCAAGACCGATTCTGGTCATAATGAAACCATGTTTCGTGTATGTTTTCTTTAAAGTACCGAGACCGGCCATATACTGTATGTTTATGTTCCAAAATTAATATCGTTTATGGCCTTCACACGCGTTGCAGTATGCTCCTATTCTTTTTATGCTCAGCTACTAAGATTTCCCTTCAGTGGTAAAATTAGATATGAATGTTCAATACTTAAACGGGCACAGTTAAGACATTAAATATACATATACATGCTGTATATAGTACAGTTTTCATACAGTAATATGTTTATGTTCCTAAATCAATCTCTTTCATGAGCATGTGAAAGGCATGGTGAATCGATTCTCAAAAATTACTGTACTTTGCATGATTGGAAACAAATGCGTGATTGCGAAATGCTGTGGTGTTACTTTTACAAAGACGGTCAATGAAAAAAAGAATGTTGACCAGGGCAATACTTTGAGTTTACACTTACAGCTTGTCCAAGGTCATTCATTATTAATACTATTAGTAATATCTTCGTTAAAGACTTTGATGGCCACAGCTCAAACATGAGAGGTTGAGCTTTATTAGCTCCACCTTGCCAAAATTCCAGATACTATTATTTTGCTTGTCATATTATAGGAGAATTTACGGTAACTAGCGGTATTTACTGGTAACTTGCGGTAGACTGCGTACAGCGTACCGGAAAATAATGCGGTATCGCCCACGCATTTTGAATGGCTGCATCTGTATGTCCCCCAGCTCTGAGCCCATTGGGCCTGCTGGTGTGACCAGAGCTGCAGCGTCGCCATGCTGGTGGGGGTCAGTTCGGCTTTTCTGTTGGAATGAACAGGGGGGTTACATGATGGTGCTGTCTGTGGTCTGGCTGTCCTGCTGGTCTGGATGAGGGGTGCGTAGTGTGGTGCAGGTTCTTGTCCCATCCTGCTCTTGGTCCAGGTTGGAGGGTTGCACCAATTCTGAGTCTTGTTAGCTGGTATGGATGGGTTTGGGGGTGTTGATACCAGAGTGGTCCAGAGGGGGTGCAGGTGTCTCGGGGGCATTCTTGTTTTTCTGTGAGATCAGGTTGATTCTGTTGGTTTTGCCACGAATCTCCCTCACGCAGTCAAGCGCTCCCGCATTCCTATGAGCTCTCCCCGTACCAAACGTGCACGTGTCAATCAGTCCTCTGATTAAACCCTCATCTTCCCCCCGGTCATTGCTCACGATTGAGATTCTCTCCCGGAGCTTACATACTAACTACACCTTTGCCTTACTACGACTTCTCCCCTGGACCTCGACCCCGCTTTTCCGACTACCGCTTTAGCCACTCGATTTTGTACCTTTGCCTGTTTTACGCTTTCTCGGATCCTGACCCCAGCCTGTCTCTTCGTTTACGCCTCTGCCTTCTGAATCCACACTGACGCAGCTTCTACACCTTCCCGGACTACGACCCCTGCCAGTCCCTCAACTACACTTTCGCCTGTCGATTCTGTGCTACGTGTGGAAGACCGAGTCAAAAGGTCAGGACAGTGACTATGCGTGGGAAAGGTTTTCTGTTCGCACCTAAGACCACTGTCTTAGGTGCAAACTAAAGCCTGTGATTCCTCACACCCATTCAACCAGAGAAAATTGAAACAGATTGTAGGATGCCAAATGGCACCCCCCTGTCCTGTTTGTTTGACTTCTGACACTGCCACTTTCCCTGTATGTTCCTTTGATATGTTAAAGTATTGCCTACTGTATAAAAAAGGAAAGTATAACTTCAGTCCAGTGAACATGTCTTGAGTGCTAGGGGAAACCCTTTCTCTGTGATATGCTCCCCTTCAGCTGATTGTATTAAAGATCTCTGTTGACAATCTCCCAACCTGAGTGAAGACTGAGTTTTCTTTGAAATACGCCTTCCCGGACTCGGACCCATGCCTGTTTACTCCGACTACGCCTGTGTCTCGCGCCAACCCTACCAAGGGCACCGCATTGGATCCCTATCCTCAGCAGTCAGCCCCTGAGTTTCTTGTTCTGAGTGTCTTGGTTACATTCGTTTGTGTGTATAGATGAAAAAGCTATTGAAGAGCACCCCGACACCCCCCACCCATCTCGGT
Source organism: Lepisosteus oculatus (assembly GCF_040954835.1). NCBI lineage: Eukaryota > Metazoa > Chordata > Actinopteri > Semionotiformes > Lepisosteidae > Lepisosteus > Lepisosteus oculatus. The sequence continues at coordinate 30,418,019 of NC_090709.1, forward strand.
GGAAGTTGCCATGTTCAAAAAATCCTAAAAAGATAATTAAAGTTTCACACAACAAAGCATGACTGTGAAAGGTCAGGAGGCCTGCCTAATGGTGGTGCTGGCCCCACTAGCACCTCTTCCAGCAGCAACCTTAGTTTTTCCCAGGAGGTCTCCCATCCAGGTACTGACCAGGCTCACACCTGCTTCAGTACTGAAGGCTGCTGATTATGGCCAGCAGCCATATCACCCTGCAACTCACAACTGGCAACCCACTGAAGCTAAGCAGGTGTGCGCCTGGTCAGTACCTGGATGGTAGACCTCTTGGGAAAAACTAAGGTTCCTGTGGGAAGAGGTGCTAGTGGGGCCAGCAAGGGGCACTCACCCTGCGGTCCATGTGCGTCTTAATGCCCCAGTATAGTGATGGGGACACTATACTGTAAACAGGCGCCTTCCTTCGAATGAGATGTAAAACTGAGGTCCTGACTCTCTGTGGTCATTAAAAATCCCATGGCGTTTCTTGAAAAGAGTAGGGGTGTAACCCCGGTGTCCTGGCCAAATTTCCCCATTGGCCCTTACCAATCATGGCCTCCTAATAATCCCCATCTTTGAATTGGCTACATTTCTCTTCTCTCTTCCTCACTGATAGTGGTGAGTGTTCTGGTGCACTATGGCTGCTGTCGCATCATCCAGGTGGATGCTGCACATTGGTGGTGGTGGAGGGGAGTCCCCATTACCTGTAAAGCGCTTTGAGTGGAGTGTCCAGAAAAGCACTATATAAGTGTAAGCAATTATTATTATTATTATTATTAATGAGCACAACACTTGATTACAGTAAAAAAAATCATTAAAAAATAAAGAAATGTTCCACAACTCAAAGCAAGCTTGTATAAGGTTAGGGGGCCTGTCTGATGTGTAAAACACCTGGTTGCAGCACTGTGGCTGTTGTGCTTGAAGAGCTATTGACTCGTGAATAGCACCCTCCTATCACCATGTACCGCCTGTCTAATGGTGCCATATTGAAAACCTCATAAAAAAATAAAGAAAAGGGACACAGCCACAGCAAGATTGTATAAGGTTAGGGGGCTTGTCTGGTGTGTAAAACACTTGGTTGCAGCACTGTGGCTGTTGTGCTTGAAGAGCTATTGACTCGTGAATACCACCCCCCTATCCCCATGTACCGGCTGTCTAATGGTGCCATATTGAAAAAATAATTACAAAATAAATAAAGGGGCCGCAGCCACAGCAAGGTTGTATGAGGTTAGGGGGCCTGTCTGGTGTGTAAAACATATGGTTTCAGCAGTGTGGCTGTTGTATTTGAATTGCTATTGAGCCATGAAGCAGACCCACCTATCTCAATGTCTTACCTGTAGTGTTACCTTCAGAAAATCATAAAAAAATAAAGAAAGGGGTCACAGCCACAGCAAGGTTGTATGAGGTTAGGGGGCCTGTCTGGTGTGTAAAATATATGGTTTCAGCAGTGTGGCTGTTGTATTTGAATTGCTATTGTAGCGGCAATGCTTGTTAATAAGACTTAAGCGTTGGTATGCTGTCCTAAAGGAGGCCCCATCTCACCCTCCATCTCTGTGGTGCAGCCACAGAGAAAATATTCATGCAGGCTGATTTAAGATGTTTTCTTTTGATAAGGAACAAGCTCCCAGACGGGGATGCAGTTAGCTAAGCCTGGCTATCATGATCAATGGTCATCCATTGGCGCCTATCAGTCTAGGGAGTGCCGAATGGACATCTGGACTGCATTCCTAAGTGTCAAGAGTAAGTGAATTATATCTCATCTTGACCAACCAATCAGGGACTGGCAGGGCGTGGTAATACCATGTGGGTCTCCAATGCCCGCCAAACTCTCAACCAATCAGCACACATCTGGGTCTTGGTCAAAAAGGGAGCGCAAGCTCAGATCGGGGCTCTCCTTGGCCATTTTCGCGCATCCTCAGAGACAATCACGTGACAACTGCTGTTGTCTGCAAAAGGACTTGGACTTTGTTCTAAGCGCGAGGCCGAGGATCCCGTACGTTCTCAGAATTCTACCAACGTGAATGCTTCGCTTGATCAACGGCAGCCTACAGTTGGACCCTCGTTGACAACCTGAATAGCTTATTCAGAAGCAGCGCTGGACCGGGAACGAACCAGCTTCTTCCCGGGCAAAAGAGTGACTTGTGAGGACTCGCGGTCACACTCTGTGCATAGAGACTTTCTACTAGCCAGCCGGACTCCTGGTAGATCCCCTCAGAGCAACAACTGCCCTGCGCGCCGCAGTCAGATTCCTCCGCCCATCCTACTCCGAGCTGCACCTTGACTGGTTGGCCGGTAGACAGAGGACGCCGACACAACGCCCATTGGACAACCGCTGCAACAGAGGCTGCAACAGAGCCTGTCAGCTGGTTTGGTGTTCGTGGCGGGAGATTCCAAATCCATACACAGTGGATAAGTAAACCCCATGTTCTACATTGCGTCTCGAGAATTCAATTGTACCTCAACACAAGTTGTTATCAATTTAATTCATGAGTAATGTATTTACTTCCGAGTTTAGAGTAACAGTGGGTAATAACACTGGTTAGCGATTTGGTAACCGAACGATATATATTGACATATATTCTCTGTTGTGTATCTCTTTGTGTTTGCATCTCTTCGAGATTATATACCTTGTATATTGATAACCCTCACAGTAAGGTCTGCCGCTCGTATCCAGGCAGACTAGTATATCTTTGGTGCACAATTTATATTAATAATTGTATCTCGTGTATCGAACCCGTGTGTGTGTGTTGTTAGTTGTTTGACGATTGATTTTCTAAAAGCTACAACGAACAACCTCGTGATTACTGTTACAATTAATAATTGTAAACCCATCAAACCACTACACTATTGAGCCATGAAGAAGACCCACCTGTCCCAGTGTATTACCTGTAGTGTTACTTTCAGAAAATCATAAAAAAATAAAGAAAGAGGCCACAGCCACAGCAAGGTTGTATGAGTTAGGGGCCTTGTCTGGTATGTAAAACATATGGTTTCAGCAGTGTGGCTGTTGTATTTGAATTACTATTGAGCCATGAAAAAGACCCACCTATCCCAGTGTATACCTGTAGTGTTATCTACAGAAAATCATAAAAAATAAAGGTTCCACAACCCAACACAAAGCTGGGAAAAGTCAGAAGACCTGCTTAGTGTGCAAAACACTTACTTGCAGCATTGTAGGTGCTGTGATTTAAATGCTATTGGTTTGTGAACAGAATACCCCTATCCCAGTGCATTGTGCCATATTAAATAAAAGCACAAGAAAAAGAGATTCAGAATGAAAAGCTGTGTCAGTGTTCTGTGTAAAAAATCGGTTTGAACATCATGGGAGCTGTTTTTAATAAGCTGCTGAGTAAAGAATATTTTAATCTTCCTGCTGTCAGTAGTATTGTCAATATAGTTGACCCTTAACTGAATTAAAACAGGGCGTAAAGGAAGGGTTTCAGAAATCAAACAAAGCTTTATTTCTGTGCTTACAGTCTGGGTAATTGGAGACTGCACTGTTCTGCTTCCTATGGTCATATACAGGTTTTTCGCACGAAGCCATATTGAACAGTGTTTCTCACGTTGTGAACGTCTGTACACAGCGGTCCTCCGGGTTCCAGTAAGTGCGTAATTATGCATTGATGAAAAACCGGAGGTTTAAAAAAAGATAATTAGCCCACTGATAGTTTGATGTAGAGGCTTTGGAAATATCCACAAGTCTTGGTCTTTAAAATGCATTTGGTTTGACGGCGTTCTGTGCTTCCATTGGGAAGATATGGACAAAAGAATATTCGTGCTCGGTCAAAAAAATGTCATAAAAACGAAAAAGTAAAGAAAGCATTCACAATGTATTTTATACACAAAGGAAGTATTCTCGCAACTCTAAGAGGTTTTGTGGTTTTATATTTTTTAATTGTTGAATCATAT